>NC_133398.1:60856470-61159500 GCF_047511655.1 Castor canadensis
CTTGGTTTACAAGTCTGGTGGAAATATTTCCAACTGCTGCTTAGTCTTGCTGCTGGTACCTGCAGTGACTTGTTCCAGGTTCAGTCCTTCAACTTCTAGCATCTGCAACACTCAGCAAAATCCTTTATTTCGGAAAACATTTAATGCAAAGATTCTGGGTTTAATATTGGATAATTGCATATGATACACACACACACACCCACACACACACACACACCACACACACACACACACACCAAAACTCTCTAGGGTAGACTTTTTGATTAAACAAATTTGCGTGATTATTTTCTTATCTATTTACCTTATTTATGCAATTCACAAATGAAGACTGAACAAAGTAAGACATTAGAAAAATTCAGACCTTTTAAGACAGTTAATAGTAACCACTAAGAATTTTACTGCCTTAGTTATTCCTAATGCTATAACAAACTTAGACGGGGTAAGTTATAAAGAGCAGACATGTATTTCTCACAATCAGGAGGCTAGAAAGTCTACGATTAAGACAGTGTCAGATTTGTTGTCTAGTGAGGACTGCTTTCTTTCTAAATGCTGACTTCTTGCTGTGTTCTCACATGGCATAGGGGACAAAAGAAAGGGACAAATGCTACATCCTCACACAGCAGAAGAAATGGAAAGGCCAGGAAGATTTATGATGCAAATTTTATAGGGGCACATCCCTTAGTACTTATTTATCTCCATAAAAGACCTAGTTCATAATACCACATTGGGGTTTCAGTTCCAACATAGGAATTTTGGAGGAATAATTACATTCAAACCATAGCATCCTTATTATCTTGATAACCCTTAATGCTACCTATTATATTGCTCTCATTCTCTCAAAAATCTGTCAATGTTTTTTCTTCTCGCACTTATATCTCACTTGTTAACAAAATATATATTCCTTTGCATACAGGTATCATAATTTAGTTTCTGTTGTTCAATTTCATATCAGTGTAATGAATTAGTGAATGTGTTCCTACATAAGTGGCAGTAATTTATAGATTGCTTTAAATAGATCCTTGGAAAATAGTAACTTAGGCAAGTAATCAATTTTTTGGCTGTCTATATACATTTCCATACTCTTACTTACATTGGAACATCTTTAAAACGTGTTAGGGTTGGGAATTTATTTCAGTACTAGAGCACTTTTCTAGCTTACAGAAAGCCTGAGGCTCAATCCCCAGCAACACAAAAATAATGTACTACTACTATTAGTATTGATAACTGAACAGTGTTCAATAATTGCATTTAAGTATCTAACAATTTGGAATGAGAGAATTAATTAATCTAATTATTAATGTAAGTTGATAAAAAGGATTTCACAATTGTTTCATATGCAATTAAATTTCTGGTTTTAATAATCTAAGCTATAGGTACATTTAATTTCTTTTTAAATATTAGTCACAAATACAAATTTACTGGAAGAAGTTGAAAGCTGTATTATATTCATTGCATGTCCTGTTTGTGCATTTTCTTATTGGGCTCCAGAACCATTTACATTTTTTGGCTTACATTTTTGTTTGTTTTTTCTTTTGGTGAATGAGGCATTGGATGCATATGCTCCCAATGAACTTGAGTAACAGGTGTATTAGATACATAAATACCAGAACTGGTGAACAAAAGCTAGGCTCTGGCTTTAGGAAATATGCTCTTTTTTGTTTGCTAGCATTTTCAACCTTCTTTTGTCACTGGAGGTTGTGATACATGGATTTCATCCATGGATTCCTATGACCTCCAGCTAGGACAGCAGAAACTTGAGGTCAGTGTCTTTATTTTCCAGTTTCTTCCCTGGATAGCTACCAAGGACTATCTCAATCCCTCCATCAAAAGTTAAGTAACAGCTCAGAGAAGTCGATTTTCTCTAATGGAGACATTCAGCCTCCATTTTATCTGGAATTATAGGCATATGCCACCATGCCTGGTTCCTCTCATTCTTAAATAAGCTGCAAGTGGAATTAAAACAGGAACTTTATGGTGTCATTTATTCTGTTTTGGTTTTCATAATAATTCTAATGATCAGAATATATCAGTTTTTCTGATAATGAGAGTATGGCTGGCAGGATTTACTTTGGCCTCACTGTTAAATGATGCCTTAGCTATTTATACAACCTTAGATTAATAATTATTTTCATCAAATCTTTGAAGAAATTACTTCATTGTTGTCTAGTATCTGTGGAATCCAATGAGACTTCCACAGTTAAAAGGTTGAAGTTCATGTTAAGTGAAGTAAGCCAGGCTTAGAAAGACAAAAGCAGTGAATAAGATGAAAAAAAATGTGTACACATGTATGTAAATGCAAAAAATGATACTTGCTGAAACTATTCCAGGAATTGAGGAGGCATGACATAAAGAAGAATGGTAGAAGGGGTGAATTCATGCATGATATATTTGATACATTGTAAGAACCTGTGTAAATGCCACAGTGTACCCCCACCCAGCACAACAATAAAGGGAAAAAAAAGAGATAAAGAACACAAAATTAAAGAAAAAGGATGAAGGCCACATGTCTTCTCGCATATGTAGAAGACAGATCCAAATGATAAACATATACACAAAAACAACCATGATCATATACAAACATATGTACAACATCTTTGTAAGAGTGGAACTTGTTGGCAATAATGGCACTGATAGGTTTCGGTTCTTACTGCACCCTTAAGCTTCTGTTTCCCAGGGTCACGGTCCTGCCTCAAGTCTAGCTTGAATTCTCCTTCTGCCCCAACCTCCAATCAGCATGAACCATAAGATCCTAACCAATCAGATCATGCCAAGTCTCACTGAGGGGTATTTAAGCCCCTGCCTCTCTCTCTCTCACTCTCTCTCTGCTCTCCCCCTCTCCCACCCAGCAATAAAGAATCTCTTGGCCAGATCACTCCTCTCTGCATGGTCACTTTGGGGCCTACATTTGGTGCCATGACTCGATTGGGTCTCCCCACTAATCTTGGTGGGACCATGATTCTGACTCACCCCACAACCAACCTGAGGACGTGACTGGCCAGGACTCATCCTCCTGATCACCCTCACTTGCATCCAACACCGGACATTCTTTGGTGAGTCCACATACCCTTCTTGGGCTCTCCCTTTGGTGCCTCTGGGGTTTAGAGCACTTCCCCTGTTTGGGTATCTCTGGGGCTCAGACAGTAGAGGGGGTTCCCTTCCCTCTGTTTGGCTTGGGTCTATTTTGTCGTGGGTCTCAGAGACCCCTCGTCGGAAAGCCCGGCACCAGGTGACACACAGCCTCTGGGCCCCAGGGTCCCTACAAGCCACTTGAATGCGGTGATGACTGCTTTTCATGTGCCTTGTACCATTCTCAGGATATTCAAGCCGTGTGGGGATGCCCCGAGATTCCATATATCCTTCCAACCAGCTCCCACCATGGGGGCCACCTCCTCTTTGCCATCTGACTCCCCACTGAGATGCCTCCTCATTAATTTGGACACCTTGGGTTTGAACTCAGATATAAGACCAAAAAATTTGATCTGCTTTTGCACTCAAATCTGGCCCACTTATCTTTTAGGCAACCAAAGTCACTGGCCCTTTTTTGAGTCTTTAGATCCCAAACTTTTACAGGATATATAACTACTATGAGTGATTGGGATGATGGGGGGAGATTCCATTATGTCCAAGCCTTTTCATACTGCTGTCTAAATCCTGTTCTCTGCACCACTTGCAAAGGAAAACATGTACTTCAAACCCTCCCTCCATACTTTCTGTTCCCCTGTGAAGATTCTATTAGCCTGTAAACCAGTTTCTAAATCAGCCAATTCCTCTCCAAAACCTCCTCCTTCCCCATGCATGCAGACTTCTTGCACTGCTTACCATACCTATCTCCTCCTATCTTCCTGAAAAACTTTCCCTTTCATGCATTTAAACAAGCCACTCCTTGCCAATTCTGGCCTCAAGGAGGTTCCAGCTCTGGGAGAGCTCATGCTCCCTTCCTGTGGGATGGGACCAAGCCCCGGATTTATTCAGTAACCGACCAAAGAGTGGAGGTTTCATTTTGCTGAAAGCCTGCCAGTACCAATCAATGGGAGCAACCTAGAGACGCAGGTGATGGCTAATCCCATAAGCGTGTGTCATGCCTCCAGGCTCTGCCTTCCCCTCCCTTACCTAAGATGTCAGCACACCTTTTCTGCCTCCTCCATGGTCTCACCACATATCCTTTGTCTCTGTCTGCCTTCCCCTCCCTGGGCTTACTGGGACACTGCCTCCCATGAAAAACTTGTAGCATGGTACCTTATGATTTAAGTTATTTCAACTAGTTTGCCAGGCCTCTCAGTCTAAAGTAAATTTAAATCAGTTGCTTTACCAAAGCGCTTATAAAAAACTGCAGCTGCCATGCTCATGCTGTAACTCTGTCCCCACAAGGGGAGGAGGGGAAGCAAACAGGCACACCTGTGCACAGGATGCTGGCTTCTGGACAAAGCAAAAATGCTTGCCATAACTAAGAAAATCCATAGAGAGAACCCAGTACATCCTGGGCCACCAGCTACATGTGGGGATGGCTGTGGCCCCCTGCCACTTCCCTTAGAGTAAACGTGCTCAGAGTACACAGGAAGGGGGAAAGGGCGACAGGCCGCAGGATCAGACATAGGCAGTCAGGGTCATTTGTCCCAAGTGTGTGTGGAGGGAGTGGAGCCTTGCACAAGTCCTGCTCCTAGCTCCACCTCACACCTCAGGGCATCAGACACAGCCCTTGTAAGCCAATTGTTAGCTCAAGGTTATAGTTCCAGAAATAACAAAATGGACATTACTGTGGTCTCTAAACTTCTCATTTAGAATTTTCTATACCTTTAGCCTCAACATAAATTTTTCCCTCCAAATATTAACACTAGTTGTCCCATATGGTACAAGAACATTTTGTTCTATCTAGATGGGACCTTCACCTTCCAGTCTTCTGGCTGGTAGATGTTGGAAGCTTTATACTGAGGTAGGCCTCAGTATGCCTAGGGTGACCAAGAGAAATGGCCTTCACAGGGTTCCTTAAATTACAATACCATACTCCAATTAGACCTTTTCTATAAAAGTAAAAATTTATACAAATTTCTACCTTCTAAGCCACCCCAATATCAGAACCTCTTAATGAGAGTTTCCTTCTTCAACAGGCAATGGTGGGAAGTGGGCAAGTCATATGTCCCCTTCCAGTTATCAGATCTAAGGGAAATTTAAAAACATCTAAACAGCTGTACTGATGCCCAGACAAATACATTCAAGCCTTTATCTCTGTGATCCAAAGCTTTCAACTGACATGCTTCCACTAGAGCAGACTCTTATCTCATTAGAAAAGCAATGGGTTTGGGTCCAGGCCACTCAGTTTGGAAATATCATATGGCTCAAGGAGTACAGTGCTGCTTTATAAGCATAAAGTCCTGAGTTCAAACCCAGTACAGCCAAAGTAAAAAATAGTAATAATAATAATATTTGGGGCTGAGGAAGTAGCTCAATGAGAGAATGTCTGCCCAGTGTGTACAAAGCCCTGGGTTCAATTCCCCAACATTACTAAAAAAAGTAAAAATAAAAAATGGTAAAGAAGATAAGTGGCATTAATGTAACTTCAGCCATCTCATAGTAGACAAATGTAGTTTAACATAGACCAGATCCCTCATTCTTCAAGCAAAGAAAGTGAGGCCCAGAACAGTTCAGAGACTTGCTCTCCAGAGTGTCAGGTGTCAATGTGAAATAACAACAACTTTACTTTACAGCAACAACCTAAAAAAAAATAATCCTCTTACCTTTCTGCAGCATCTTAAGGATGCTATCAGAAAGCATACTACGGTGGACTCAGAGTCACGGGTGAGAGAGGTTCTCCTCAAAGATAAATTTCTTTTTTTTTATTATTCATATGTGCATACAAGGCTTGGTTCATTTCTCCCCCCTGCCCCCACCCCCTCCCTTACCACCCACTCCACCCTCTCCCTCTCCCCGCCCCTCAATACCCAGCAGAAACTATTTTGCCCTTATTTCTAATTTTGTTGTAGAGAGAGTATAAGCAATAATAGGAAGGAACAAGGGTTTTTCCTGGTTGAGATAAGGATAGCTATACAGGGCATTGACTCACATTGATTTCCTGTGCGTGGGTGTTACCTTCTAGGTTAATTCTTTTTGATCTAACCTTTTCTCTAGTTCCTGGTCCCCTTTTCCTATTGGCCTCAGTTGCTTTAAGGTATCTGCTTTAGTTTCTCTGCATTAAGGGCAACAAATGCTAGCTAGTTTTTTAGGTGTCTTACCTATCCTCACCCCTCCCTTGTGTGCTCTCGCTTTTATCATGTACTCATAGTCCAATCCCTTTGTTGTGTTTGCCCTTGATCTAATGTCTGCATATGAGGGAGAACATACGATTTTTGGTCTTTTGGGCCAGGCTAACCTCACTCAGAATGATGTTCTCCAATTCCATAAATTTCTAACAGTCAGCCCCAGATATTCGTAAAAACTCAGACTGTGGCTGAAGGGAAAAGTCATTGAACCAAGTAAAACAGCCAGCCATGTCTGTATTTATGGCTATGTCTGTATGTCTGGGACCTTACTAACAGGAGAGAAAAAGATAAGAGACACCATGGCCTCATGCTGCTCTCAGAGAGGGCCCCACCCGACTGGGGCCTGTATCCTGAACTTGCTACCATGGTGGACAGGAGGGGCACTTCTGCAGAGAATGCTTAAGGGAGGATAGCCTGGGAGACAGCCCCACCCCCAACCAGGACCCTGCCTTCTGCAAGGATAACCACTGGAGGTCTAAGTGCCCCCGTCACCAGATGGAAGGCGAGGTGCCTCTTCCTATGGATTGATGGGTCCAAGCCTCCTGTCCACACTCCACTTCTTGGCATCAATGTTGAGGAGCCATAATGGCAGAAAAGCAAAAGGTCATTTTCCTCCTAGACAATGAAGCCCATTTCTCTGTTTTACCTTTTTCTCCTGGTCCCCAGCGCAATGACAAAAGTTATCATTTGGCCAAATCTGGCCAGCCCCTAGAGCACTAGTTTACCTGGCCTCTGGCCTGCTCTTGGGGAGACCTCCTCTTCTGTCACTCTTTCCTCATAGTACCTAAAACTCCAGTGTCCTTGCTGGGACAGGATTTACTATCTCAATTAAAAGCTCAAATTCTCCTCCCCCCAGGCAGCTCTCTCTGCTGTCCCCTCCTTCAGGAACAAATAGATTCCACAGTGTGGACTGATGAGATGAGTGTAGGGTGAGCCATGACGGCCCTCCCTATTCAAATAAAACTCAAAAATCTCTCACCGTGTCCACACCTAAAACAATATCCCCTCAAGCCTGTGGGACAATGAGGCCTTATGCCTATTCCTTAAAACAATAAGGGCTGCTAATTGCTTGCTCCAGCCCCTCTAATAAATTTAAAATTCTTATAAAAGTTAATTTTAAAATACAAGTTACAAAGTAAACAACTGGAAAGGATATAGATAGGCAATAAATGTATTTTCTGAGAAGTTAAAGGAAAAAGGAATGGTTTTTTGGATGACAAGGGATTTTGTAAAGAATGGTTTGTCCTAAAGATTGTTTCAAATAGGAAGGATAAGGACAAACCATCAAAGGGTTTAGTATGTTGTATGAAGGTCTGAGTAAGTTTGAAAAGTGTATAATAAAAACTTCAGTGTGTGATAAAGTTAAAGTTGAATATAATCTAAAAGTTGCCTAAAAGATTTTTAGGGTCATATCAAACTAAAATCAAATCCTCTATGTCTATGAAATAACAAGGTTATCTTAATATTGTTCTGCTCTGAGTAACAGCTACAAAAAACCATTACAGAGAAAGATTTGTCAAGCTTTAAATACTACTAAATCAGAATTCATTTACATATCTGCTTATGTGTTGTAAATGCCCACCTTGTAACAGTGTTATGTTATACTTTATCTAAATATGGTACAAACATTTAAAAAGTTAAAAGTGTCAATTTATATAAAATAATGAGCTAAAGCTCTCTTTTATCCAAGAGTGTTACATTTAAATCCTGACAGCCCCTGCCTCCCACAGGTCACCTACCTAGGTGTGGCCTTAAAGGGACAGACTCACTCCCTGAGTCATAAATGCATCAACCCAATCTTCTGTGTCCCAACTCCCCCATACCATAAGACAGCTTCCTGGCAGTTATAGGATTTTGCAGAATTTAGATCCCTAGGTATGTAGTCCCTGAACAAACACATTTCTCTTAGAAAACTTGCCTCCAACAGACTCTGCTCCTCTGGCTGACTACCTGCCTTCTCAGGGAACTTCTCAGAGAGCATGCAAACCAGATCCTGCCCCACCCTATAACAATTTCTGTTAAACTAGGGCATCTTGTTCTCCAAAAAGGATCTTCTACCCTCTCCATTGGGACTTTGATGGACCAGCCCTCATCTGGTCATTCTCATGACACCCACTGCTGTCAAGCTCAATGTGTTCCCCCAATGGCGGCACCTCTCAAGAAACAATCAGAAAAATGGAGAAGGGAATTGGAAGACTCTTGAAATTTTCTAGGAAACATCATTTCACAGTGGTTCTCCTGGCCAATGCCCATCCTAATGTCTATCTTTCTTCTTGCTGTCCTGTTCTTAAGCTTCCTCCCTTATGTCATACTACATGTCTTCTATTGCTAATCAAAAATTTAATCATTTATACCTCCAGGGATACCAACCTCTCCAAAATGCGAAGATAGTTGGCTGATAACCCACCATGCATAGGTTGGAGGATTGGTTCGAGACTCTTTATGACCTATGGCTGCAAAGGACCTTCATCAACTTCAGGGAAAAGGAATTTTCATTTCTGGAGCCTGGGTGTACGCCCTCATGAGGCTCACCACCCCAACACTGTTTGCCAACTAACCCTCCCTTCCCCTATGCTGCCCCTTGCCAGCTCAAAGAAGCCAGAGAGAACACAAAGCCCCCCCTTCCTTAATAAACAAAAAAGGGAGGGATGTTGGCAATAATGGCGCTGATAGGTTTCGCTTCTTACTGCACCCTTAAGCTTCTGTTTCCCAGGGCCACTGTCCTGCCTCAAGTCTAGCTCGAATTCTCCTTCTGCCCCAACCTCCAATCAGCATGAACCATAAGATCCTAACCAATCAGATCATGCAGAGTCTCACTGAGGGGTATTTAAGCCCCTGCCCCTCTCTCTCTTTCTCTCTCTCTTTCTTGGCTCTCTCCTCCTACCTGGCAATAAAGAATCTCTTGGCCAGATCACTTCTCTCCACGTGATCACTTTGGAGCCTACAGAATTAATCTGTGGGACTCAGGACAAGAAGGAAAGTAAAAGAGAATGCTCAAGCATCAGTAATATTGTGAAACATTTCATCTGTGATAATAGAGGATATAAGGATGTGTATTGAAAGCTGTTGAATAATTGGGGGGTGGGAGGTAAAAGGGTAAGGAAGAGTGATGGAAAGGGTTGAATGGACCAAAATAAAGTATACCCATAGCAAGGATACATTGAGAAACCTCTTTGAACATCAACTTAAATATTAAGAACAAAAGACAGTACTATAAAATAGTTACAGTGTGTGGGGAAGGAGTACTAATGGGAGGGAGCAAGGTGAATGGAAGAGATTAAAGTGAGAGTTTATGGTTGATGGACTTCCCTATATGAAACAGAACAAACACCTCCTGAAATTATTTTAAGTAGGGCAGGAGGGGGTTAAGAGGGAATGACAATAAGGATGATATAACTAATATATCTTATAAGCCTAAGCAGAATTATCATTATGAATCCCCCCATGCAAAAATATATACTAATAAAAGATTTAGAAAAATAAATAAACATTGCTGTCCAACCACATATTTTTTCCTTCTTTCTCTTTTTATTTTAAAAGATTTTTTTTTTCTGTTTGATGATCAGGAGTACTCTAATATGCACAAAGGAATTACCTTTTAGTTTTGTGAGTGCTGTTTGGTCACTTTAATTGGAAGGGTCCAAATATCAATATATGACAATATTTTTGTTTGATTCTGGATTAGCAATTGGTAGAAATGAATGTTTATCTGATTATAAAGTTTCATAGTGAATGTTACTTGCTGATTTCTAGAAAAAAGTGCATTTTTATAATGTAAAAAATAAGATAATGACTCTGTAACCTAATGATGGATATTAGTTTTACTTACAAGGAGACAGTTATATTATCCGTGGCCTTTCTGTACCCAAAGTTACTACTCTTATCTTTAGAATCCTGATTTCAAACAGTAACAGAGCCTTCCTGAAGTAATTTCTAAAGAAAGATGATCATGTATAATAATATAGAAAAGTATTTAAAATTGAAAAGAATAAAGTTTAGTACAGAACTACTTATCCTCTAAAAATATTACTATAATTTACATGTTCTTACTGCTGAATTCACAGACTGCTCACTAATCCCTCCCTCCAGTCACTTATTTCTACTAATTCAGAGAAACAAAGCAAAAAGATAAATTGGAGGAATTCCCCAATTTTATGCAAAATATACACTACAGTAATATGTCTGATTATGCAAATGAGGTGTCAAGAAACATCCCTTGGATGTGAGGCAACTTACATCCAGATTGCTATTCTCAAGCATCTATAATATAGAACTTGCTAGAAACCAAATAGTGTCTGCCAACCATGTTTGCATTTACTCAGTTCTTATGGAGGGTCTTTTGTCACCTTAGAGCATTTGCATAGCTCAGCTCCTTAACTTTCACTTCTTCTTATTCACTGAACTCATTTAATCCTGATTTGTTAAATTCCAGGATCCTCTGAAGTCTTAAGCACTTTCCCTGACTCCTCACAGCAAGTCACAACTCATTGTTATGCAATCCTTTTCACATATTTTTCCTAAAACATGATAATTGTTAAATATTTAATGTCTCAAAAAATGCTGAGTACTATAATATGGAAGTATCAATTTTTTTCACTGCTTTAGCCTGCAGCTTAGCAAAATGCTGGAACATGGTAGGAATTCAACAAATATTTCGGAATGAATGACTGATTGAATGAATAAATGAATGTGTCTATTATTGTATTTACAATTCATCTTTTTTATAAACCTAGCCCATAATTTAAAAATTTTCTATATTTAAAATACCCAATACATTTACACTGGGCTAAAACATAGTTTTTTAAAAAATGTATTTCAAATACAAGTTTAAAAACATTAATAATGTTTTGAGGATCTATGAGATTGGATGTCTTCCCATTCATGGGTTACACTTACATTGTTCAATAACCTGATGCCAAATTCACTAATTTATCAAATGCCTGTAACATGTTGTGAAAAACATTATCTTTTTTTTCCAGGCTCATAGCTATTGTACAGATGCATAGCAACAAAAAGGGGAGATCTCACTCTGATTTGCTAGTATGTAACACAGACTAATTTTCCACATCTCCAGTTATATCTTGCCAAGAAGCATGATAAAAAAAGTCATAGTTTGGAACTAGGGACATAGCTCAATGCTAGGGTACCTGCCTAGCTTGTGCAAGATTTTGTGTTCAATCCCCAAGCACCACCAAAAGCAATAAAATCATGGTTTGGGAATAGCTTATATTTTGCATGTATCTTGTTTGATGTTCATTTGAACATGTTTTAATATCATATTTTCATGAACTTCATGAAAGCTTTAGACCTTGAAGCTGTTAAAATATTTATCTTTTTTATGTACTAGATATCATCAGTTCCTCCAACTGGGAACCATAATTGCTTGGTTTTTATGAAATAGATGTCACAAAGGATTGTTTTAGTAATGGATGTGTAGAATGCTTTTGTTGCTTATATTTATGGATTCCCTAATGACAAAATTCTGATAATTGAAATTGCCAGCAGAGCCTCATCTATAATGAAGAAGCATGAATTCCCTTGATGGTTAAGAAATGTTGTGGGAAACAATCAGAATGCAGTGTGGTACATGTACTTTCCTTCCAGCTTTGTGTCTAACTCAGTGTGTGCCCTTGAGCAATATTTTTTTCAAGATTTTCACTTTAATTTCCTCATCTAAATGAAACATTTATTACTCACATTTTAAGATTGTTGGGAGATTTTTAAAAAATCATTTTGCTCATTAATTTTTAATGTTATTTCAAATTTCCAAAGGAGAAAATTCATTTATTGCAATCAATGAAAACAATACAGCAAAAAGCTCATAATTTCCTCACACCACTAATTCCAATTTCAACCATCTATGGTATGTAATTTTTACCTGTTGCTGCATGCCCTTATGCATTTATCTCCTTGTTTTTACAAATGTTTAGAACACACAATTGGTGATTTCATACTCTGATTACATTTGACAAGCAAGAATGGCAGGTGTTAAGAGTACCCTCACTTCCCGTGTAACTTTCAAATATTTAATAAGACAGCTGTAAGAAAGAGTGGTATGTTTTTTAAGTAATTTTTTTTTTATCTTTTTTTGGTCTTTTGAGCCAGGGTGCTACTATTAACCCAGGCAGGCTAGGAACTTTTTATCTTCCTTGTTTAACCTCACAAGTGCTGAAGTAAAAGGCATGTACCGCCATGCCCAGAAAGAGTGGCTGAATTATTAGAACTTATGGTTGAATGGTCAGGTAGAGATGAATCAATTCGGGTTGTAACACACTTGTGCATGGAAGCAATGCTAGGAATCTCTCTGTATAGCTAGCCTTATCTCGACTAGCAAAAAGGCTTTGTCTTTCTTATTATTCCTTATGTCTTCTCTTCAACAAAATTGGAGAAAAGAGCAGAACAGGTTCTGCCTGGAAGAGAAGGGGATTGGGGGGGGAGTAGTGAGGAAGCAGTGGGCAGGGGGTAGAAATGGCCCAAACAATGTATGCACATGTGAATAAATGAAAAAAATTAAAAAGAATTTAATGGACAAATTTTGACAGTATTTATTCAAACAGGAAAAAGTAAACTATCCCTTTTTTTTCATTTAGATAGTAAATATTCTAGGTTTTTTGTTTTATAATCTTAAATGAGAATAAAGAGCAGCCCATATAATATTGAAGGCACCAGCTTCTGAAAAGTTAAATGATGTACTGACTACTATATTCAGTGTCATTATCTAATTGGAAATACATACATAGAATTTTAGCAAGGCAGAACCATCTCAGTTTTTTTGTTTGAATTTTATTTTATTGTTATTACATTTATTTACATGTGTATACTTGTTTCAGCCATTCCCAGCCTGCTCCCCCCCCCCAACCTGTCCTCCGCCTCTGGGCAGAACCTATTGCGCCCTCTAGTTCTCCAATTTTGTTGAAGAAAAAAACATATAAGATTAAAAGAAAAACATCGTGTTGTTGCTAGTTTGAGATAAAGGCAGCTATATAGGGAGATTCCTTGTGTTGTTTCCATGCATATGTGTATTACAATACAAATTGCTTCATCTCTACCAGACCTCTTCCTTACTTCTTAGTCCCCTTCCCAAAGTGACCTCTGCCAGTTTAAGATTCACTCTTATACAGTGAGCATATGAACTATGTTCAAGTTTTCGGTTTCCTTCCCTTTCCCTATCCCTCATGTGTGTGGTCTCCTCTTAGTGTGTGACCCATGTCCAAGAATATTACTGCATTTGTTTTAGGTCTATAATCCATGTATGAGGGACAACATGTTACTTTTGGCCTTTTTGCCTAACTTCACTTAAGATGATGATCTCTAGTTCAATGTATTTTTTTGTGAATGACAAATTTCTTTTTTTTTTTGTGGCTGAGTAAAATTCCATTGTGTATAAATACCACATTTTCTTAATCCATTTGCTGGCAGTGAGGCAACTTGGCAGTTTCCATAGCTTGGCTATTGTGAATAGTGCTGAAATAAACATGGGTGTGCAGGTGCCTTTGTAGTAACCTGAGTTATGTTCTTTCACGTAGATCTCTAGGAGCAGTATTGCTGGATCATATGGCAGATCTATGTTTAGTTTCTTGAGAAGGCTCCATATTGTTTTCCAAAGTGATTGTACTAGATTACATTCCCATGAGTATGGTTCGAGTGCTTCTTTTTCCCATGTTCTCACCAGCATTTGTTGGTGATGGTGTTGTTGATGGTAGCTATTCTAACAAGAGTGAGGTGAAATCTTAGTGTGGTTTTGATTTGCATTTCCTTTTAGGCCAGGATAATGAACATTTTTTCTTGTGTTTTAGGCCATTTGAATTTCTTCCTTTGAAAAAAGTTCTGTTTAGCTCAGTTGCTCACTTATTTGTTAGTTCATTGATTTGGGGGAAGTTTAGTTCTTCGGGCTCCCTGTATATTCTGGTTATCAGACCCTTGTCTGGTGTATGGCTAGGAATGATTATCTTCCATTCTGTGGGTGGTCTCCTCAATTTAAAGGCCATTTCTTTAGTTGTGCAGAAGCTTTTTAATTTCACGTAGTTACATTTGTTGATTCTTTCTCTAAGTTGCTGGGCCACTTGGGTTCTTCTGAGGAACTATACCTATACCTACTGCTTCCATATATTCCCTGCTTTTTCCTGTACTAACTTCAAGGTTTCAGGTCTGACGTATAGATCCTTAATCCACTTTGAATTGATACTAGCGCAGGCATGGACCTAATTTCAGTTTCCTGCAAGCAGATAACCACTTTTTCCTGCAACGTTTGTTGATCAGGCTTTGTTTTCTTCATTGTATTTTTTTGGTGCCTTTGTCAAATATTAGGTGGGAGTAGCTGTGTGGATTCATATGTGGGTCCTCTATTCTGTTCCACTGGTCTACATGTCTGCTTTGTTTTGTTTGGTTTTGCCAGTACCATGCTGTTTTTGTTGCTATGGCTCTGTAGTATAGTTTGAAGTCGGGTGTTGTGATATCTCCAGTGTTGCTCTTTTTGCTCAGTATTGTGTTGGCTATTCTCAGTCTTCTGTGTGTCCAAATGAACTTTAGTGTAGATTTTTCAATCTCTGTGATGAATGTCATTGGGATTTTGATAGGAATTGTGTTGAACATGTAGATTGCTTTTGGTGGTATAGCCATTTTACTATGTTGATTTTGCCAATCCATGTGCATGGGAGATCTTTCCGCCTTCTGTAATCTTCTTCAATCTCTTTCTTCAATAGTTTGTAGTTCTCTGTGTAGAGGTCATTCACATCCTTTGTTAAGTTTATTTCCAGGTATTGAACTGAAACCTCTCAATTTAAGTAGAACAGTTTAAAGGAGAGTATGACTGAATTAATTGGTTTGATCTTGTAGTACATGAACAATTATCTTTTGTCTTGTATTATTTCTGCAGAAGGAAATAGTATGTCAGTTGAGCAGACAAATCTAAAATATGAGGGTTATGGTTACACTGGTCACTTTGACAGAATCAGCTTTGATATTTAGAAAGGGTTTTGATTTGATTCAATTATCCAGGAGGCCAGTTTTTAACATGTGTATGAAAAACGATTAGTGGTCTCCATCAACTCCTGGTCCCCAACATCACCAAATTATTTTAAGGAGAATTGAAGAGATATACTTTTTATGAAAATAATTTGCATAAATGATTTAAGAACATGATTATTTCTCCTCCTGCTTGTGTTTAATTTCTCCTAGTTAATGTGTAATTGAGCTATCATGCTTTTTGTGGAAATCAGGAGAGATAAAATCAGGAGTTTGTGGGTGAAAATGTCATCTTGTTTTGAAATAGGGCATATTTTGTCAGTAATTCTTTTGGTTTACTGTCACTGTAGTTAAGCATATGAGCCTTGCTATTAAAGAATAAATCACAGATATATTTAAAGTTCACATAAGATGAAAATGAAATGTGCCATCCTTGATGAAATTAATGAAAGAAAGCTGGGAGGGCAAGTATCAATATTTCAAAGGTAGAGAAATAATGAGAGAATGAATGATCCTCATGAGGATTTTCAACAGGTTCAAAAGTTCAGGTAAAATAAGTCTCTCCAAATTTAGATGCTCTTTGGAGCCATATTCTAATTTTTGAACAATCTATGTTTTGGTCTTTTTGCAGACAAAATGAGCTTAACACTTATGAAAATGCTTGATTTTTATTTTCACTTATAATACTTGAAATTTAGATACATTTGTCTAATAATATCTCAAAAAGGCTCAGCAAAAATATTAAAAATATGTATTTATAAAACTATCATACATATTAACAATGTATTTTGAATTTTGATACTTGCTTTGCAGGAAGTGTATTAATTCTAATACTATTGCAAAAATAATAGCTGCATTACAAAACATTGAGTGCAAAAGAGTGTTTTAACCTCCTTTTTACATGTTTTTATTAAAGTTTTCCTAAATTTATCTGAGAACAATTTTTGAGTGGAAATCACAAAAGTTGTGCAAACATTTGTTAATATTCATTATATACTTACCATAGGCAGGCATGTGCTAAAACATAATTAGCATTGCCTCATTTATTCCTCCAATCATACTATGAGAGATGTACAATGATCATTTCCATTTTAGAGACAGGAAATTGAGATTGTTTCTAAGGTAATGTATGTAGTTTACCTGTTGGGTCTAGATTCAGAGAGTCTAGTTTTAGTTTACTTGTTATAATTAGGTGATATAGTATATGTGATATAAGTCTACCCAGTCTACTGAAGAATCAAAGTGAATACATGTTAAGCAGCCACTCAACTCAATTGTTCTCATATGCCATGTTTTTGAAGTACTATGATCTGATGAATTTTAATTTTTATCATTTTTTATCTGCAAAGTGGAGTGTATCTGCATGTCTATAAGAGGAATCACAATGGTTTTTACTTATTGCTTACTTATAGGGACTTCATTTTGAATATTTTAATGTTAATCCCTATAAATACACACACACACACACACACACACACACACACACACACACACACACTTAACTACACCAACGTCCATCACTGTCCTCTCTGAACTTCTGGCACAGAAAAAGGGAACTATTATCCAATTTTTGTCATCTCTTCCCCTATTCAATCACCAGGGTTGCTAGGATTTGCAATGTCAATCACCCTCACTGAAACTGAGCTCTTTGGAGGCTATCTACATCATTTTTACAACTAGTCTAGAAGTTACCATCTTAACTTACTTTGTATTGTTACTATATCTTCTTAATTATATGTCCCACATAAACTTTTGGACAAGAGTCCTAATTATTCATTGAGCTTAACATTTTTAAATAACTTCTTGTAAGTTATTACATATCTATGTTTGTAAAGTACAATATTATAGAAAGTAGATGAACACACAGTTTTGATATATGTTTACATTTTCTAAAAATACTAATCAATAGAGCAGAGTGTACTATTTAGAATGTCTCCCTCCAAACTCATGCTGGAATTTAATTATCATTATAACAGTATTAAGAGTGGAGTCTTAAAGATGTGATTAGATGATGACATTTCTGCCCTCATGCATGGATTAATATTGTCATGACATGAAGGAGTAGTTATTGGGAGTGGGTTCTTATAAAGTGAATTTGATTCTGTCTTGGATCTCCCTCTTGTTCATGCTCACTTTGCCCTTCTGTCAAGTTATGATGCAGCACAGAGGCACCTGCCAGATGCCAGTGTCTTGTTTTTAAACTTCTCAGTCTCAAGAACTGTTAAAAAATAAATTTCTTTTCTTTACAAATTACCTAGATTCAGATATTCTGTCATAGCAACAAAAGACAACCAAAAAGCAAACCATATCAAATTAAATCAATGAAATTTATGACAAATACATGAACTTTATATGTAAAAATAAAGATGAACATTGAAGATTTTAGTTTAGATTAGATACCGACAATTAGACAGTTTATAGAATACTTTCTGAGAATACAGTAAGTATAAGACCATATTGAAATTAAACACACCTCTGAACACCTCTGAATTCTGACTCCAGTTTTTGTTTTGTTTTGTTTTGTTTTTTGGTGGGACTGGGATTTGAGCTCTGGGATCCATGCTTGCACAGCAGGTTATCTCTCTTTTGAGCTACACCTCCAATTTTTCTCCATCTTGTTCTGGGTATTTTGGAGATGGGGGTTTTGAACTATTTTCACAGGCTTGCCTCAATCCATTATTCTCCTGATTTCAACCTCCCAAGTAGGTAAGATTTCAGAAATGAGCCACCAAAGGCTAGCATTACTCCATGTTTTAACAGGCTTAGTTTAGTTCCTTAACACACACACAAAAAAATAGTTATAGCAACTGCTTTTCTGCCTTATTGTGTGTCATATAGTAAGATTTCACACAAGCTAACTAAAATTCATATGTAAGCTATACATAAAAAGAAATGACTTTTCCTTTGAAGTACTATAATTAGCATATTGCTTATAAAACTTGGTTCCTCTCTATACATTTTCTTCTGTATAGGAAAATGCAAATTTGCAAATACCTGATATTGTTTGAAGTTATTAGTCACCATTTTATCCTAAATAGAGGTCTTCTTATCCCTCTTTTACTTTTATGGGTTTTTTTTTTCCTTCAGAATTATAAGAATTTAATTTTTTTCAATGTCTGGAAGTTTCTTGTTCTACCTCATGATTACAAGCCTGGATCTCCAAAGTGAATAGCCAGAGTAGAAAGTAATTGCTTTTCAAAATGACCTTACTTTGAAGAGAAGTGGGAGGAACATTTTCAGAGATGCAAGATGACTGTTCATACTATAGAGGTAGTGAGCCATGCTTTTATAGCCTAAAATGTCAAAGTCTTCCATTACAGTTAATAAGATTAATATAAAAGAAGGTTATATGCCAACATCCTGGTTTATGAGAATATATGATCTGTATTAATCTAAATAATTGAAATTTTTGTACCTTACAAATTTCTCATGTTATAAGGGAACCATCATTCAATACCTTGAATATTGATAGGATATTTTTAACACTAAGACTATTTAAAATGTGATGTGTATGAAAAGATTATTTAATATTTCCAGAATTAGTTAAAGGAAATATATAAATAAATGCCTTATTTTTGGATCTTTTGTGGCAATTTAAGAGAACTCAAATATCTAAATTATCCAAAATCTTCAAAAATAAAATAATAACCTCTAATAGAAATCTTTTATTTTGAAAATTGCAAGGAATTTAAACTTGGCATAAATGTGTATTCTTTCCTCGATTTTATTATAGGTTATCGAAATCCTGAAAGATGAATACTAGATTTTTATTTGGGGATTTAGGAGTTTTTACATGAATCTATGGAAGCAGATTGATGGCTTTCCTCGTGGTTGTGATGAGTGGGCTATGAGAATCACAATGCTACTCTTCAGAAATACATTGGGAATGGTCTTCATGGTAAGTGATTACTGAAGGAGATAACAGTTAGTATTGAAATTGAGTGGCAAAAATTGTGAAACATATAAAGAGTAAATTATACAAATTTTTACGAATCTAGCAAAATGGCAGTTTATTAGTTTAATAAAGTAATTAATATTAGTATTATGTGCTACCTTTGACATGTGCGTACCTTAAAAATATAAGATTGATGTCAAGATTAAGACTTTAAAATGGACAGCAGTTTGAGACATTTTTCTGGCAACCAAGCCATAAGAGTAATTTTCATCTTCTAAAATCAAGTTCAGAAACAAAACCAAAAAGCCAATATGTCCTGGCTTCTTTTATATTCTCCTTTAATATTATTTGGTATTTATTTTCAGAGCTGTTATCACCTAAATTTATGTATTTTTTATTTCACATACAATGTAGACACTATAAATCCCATCAAAATATAAAAAGCCAATTAACTCCATTTCAGAACTACAGCGAAATTGCTGTATTTCTCTTCTTATTTATAGTAACAAGAAAATGTTTTCTTCTTTATTAAAGTTCAAAGTTGTATCAAAGCAGCGCTGCTATTTTGTGCAATAGCAAAAATGCTGACCTTGGAATTCTAATTCTAAGCACTGACCTTTAAGACTGAGTTTCCACATATTAGCAAAGCGACCTTGGACTTGTCACTTAAATTTTATGAGTCTTGGTTTCTTTCTCTATAAAAGTGGGATAACAACTTGCCCCTTAACTATCAGATTATTGGGAAGGTCAGAGATAAAATGGATATTAAAAAAATGTCAAAAGTAAAGCATTATTATTATTATTATTACAGCTCACCTTTTGTTTGGTTTTACATGTTTTTAATAAAAAGACTCATTTTAAAGTAGCCATTAAAGTTATGTCACTATAGCTATAAATTTAAAAAATCATTTATAAAATTGATATCAATTCTCATTGACATTGACATCAAAAGAACATTTAAAGTTACCTGACAAAACACGAATTTGATTATTATATAATAAGAGATGTTTTTTCATGTTCGTTGAGCAATGTTGAACAAGTTAGAGTGACATTTAAACCAGAATGGAGGAGTTAAGTGTGAATCAAACTTATATTTGCCAAAGAGGTACCTGATATTCATACAGATTTTGTGGATAAAAATAACTTTTAAAGTTTATTCGCACTAGACATACTTTTCTTCATGTAAGACTCATGTTTTAAAGGGCATTACTACAATAGTTTTAAGCTGAGTTCTTTCAGTACTAAGAGTATATTAAGATTAAAGTCTTGAAAATTTAAGAGCTAGGAATATAGTTCAGTAGTAGAGAACATGTCTGGCATATGCAAGGCTGGGGATTGTTCTCCAGCAGCACACGCATAAATAACAGACAAACAAACAAACAAACTAATAAATCAATAAAAACGTTTGAAAATTTGAAAACACTCCATCATTGAGAAACTGCAGGTATTAGGAAAATCAGTGGGAAAAGAAAGCAGTTCAAGAAAAATTGAATGCTATTTAGAAAGGTAACCAATTTTATGGTGGAAAAAAGGAAGAATAGTAAGATAAAAAATTAATGTAGTGTTTGTTTAAATATAGATTTAAAACCTGAATATCATAACTTATTCAAAATATAAACTTAGAGTAAATTTCAGATTTGCAAATAATATCATTGATTTATTTAAAACATGCTTCTTTTTCAATGTATTATTTAAAACATGTTTCCAGAGTTTTTATGTCACAGACTTTCCTCATAGTAGTTTCCCTTCAGATGAAAAGAGATGAAATATATTTACTTTATCAAAACCTAAATAAACCTTTTTCAAAATAAATGTAGTTATCCAGTTTTCCAGTTTAGACAGACTAATGTACAAGCCAATAATTCTATGGAACAAAACAAATTCAACTTTGATATCTGTAAGCTCTTTGAAGGAAAAAAATTATTCCTAAAGTTTAGTGTTTCATTAAAAATGTATCCTGCATATGTCCATTCAAAATTTTACTTACTTTCAGGTACCTTTGTTCATATTATTTTTTAAGTTGCTTCCTTTTTTAGGGTGAATCAATGTTTATTGTTATTTGATAACCATACATGTAGGGAAAATAAAAATCACATTATCCTAAACAAGACATTTGGTTTTGGTTATGATTGGTTAGAATGTTAAATTGAATATGCTTAACACCAAAAATCATTTTATTTTTTAGATAGAGTTCTGTACTCTAGGAGTGAAAAGGAGTTAATTCAGTGTAACTGAAATATAAATATTTATTTTCCCTCTGTTTATAGATGTTTTATAAATCAGAAATGTAATTTTTCATTAATAGAGTATAATTGATTTGGAGTTGTAAAATACATGCTTAAATCCTTTCTTTATCATTTGTAATTTATAATTTGGGGAAATTACCTAAGCTCTTATTTTCATCAACTGAAAAATAGGGCCTATGATACTGATGTTACAGAGTCACTTCAAATATTAAAGGTTACTTTGCAAATTATGAAGGTCTATGGAAATCCTGGTTGTGTTCATCCTATTGGTATTAGGTTCACAAGTTACAATTGGACATGGCAAACGAGAAGAAGAAGCAATGGTGGTGCCACAGAGACAGAATCCATCTATTCTGATACCTTAAAGCAGCTGGATTTGGTCTGCCAACCCCAGCAGAAGACGGAAAGCCGTAACAGGGGAGATTGTGTTGAGATTCTATAGCACAGACTGACACAAGAACCCAAATTGACTGCAACGCAATAGAAAGTCCCCAAGAAATGATGGCCCCACCCTGGAGGCAACAACAAAATAGCTTCCAGTAGTTTTCCCAGTCTTTATGAATTCTTTACAGTGTTCAATGATTAATTGAAGCTTCAAACTCTTCAAAACAGCACATGGACACTTGAGTCCTAGTTTCCAATGTGCATTCTGTGGAGGAAACATGGAAAGCAGGAGGATCACATTCATCTTCTTTTCAGGCGGGAAAAGAAGCTTCAAAGATTCCCTTGGTGTAGGGTTGGCACACTCATTGTCTGCACTTGTGACTGAAGGGTCATGTATTATGCACCCCAGAATAAGCCGCTTTGATATAAGGATTCCTTTAAACAAAAGTCATTTTCAAACAGCTTATCCAAAGAAAGCCCCCATTCTTTCTGAAAACTGTAGATTAAAAATGCCTGTGAGAATGTTAAAACAAGTCCTGTCTGGGGGTTGGTACCTGTGGTAGAGGGGAGGATATAAGGAAAGGATAAAGGAGGAGTACGGTGGAAGTACCTGTATTCATGTATGAAAATGGAGCAATGAAACCTGTTGAAACCACTCTAAGAAGGGAAGAGGGAAGAAAAAAGAGAAAGATGGAGGAGATGAATCTAAGATCTATTCAGCCTTTTATTTATTTATTTTCATTTTTCTTTTATTATTCATATGTGCATACAAGGCTTGGTTCATTTCTCCCCCCTGCCCCACCCCCTCCCTTACCACCCACTCCACCCCCTTCCTCTCCCCCCCCTCAATACCCAGCAGAAACTATTTTGCCCTTATTTCTAATTTTGTTGTAGAGAGAGTATAAGCAATAATAGGAAGGAACAAGGGTTTTTGCTGGTTGAGATAAGGATAGCTATACAGGGCATTGACTCACATTGATTTCCTGTGCGTGGGTGTTACCTTCTAGGGTAATTCTTTTTGATCTAACCTTTTCTCTAGTACCTGTTCCCCTTTTCCTATTGGCATCAGTTGCTTTAAGGTATCTGCTTTAGTTTCTCTGCGTTAAGGGCAACAAATGCTAGCTAGTTTTTTAGGTGTCTTACCTATCCTCACCCCTCCCTTGTGTGCTCTCGTTTTTATCATGTGCTCATAGTCCAATCCCCTTGTTGTGTTTGCCCTTGATCTAATGTCCGCATATGAGGGAGAACATATGATTTTTGGATTTTTGAGCCAGGCTAACCTCACTCAGAATGATGTTCTCCAATTCCAACCATTTACCAGCGAATGATAACATTTCGTTCTTCTTCATGGCTGCATAGAATTCCATTGTGTATAGATACCACATTTTCTTAATCCATTCGTCAGTGCTGGGGCATCTTGGCTGTTTCCATAACTTGGCTATTGTGAATAGTGCCGCAATAAACATGGATGTGCAGGTGCCTCTGGAGTAACAGTCTTTTGGGTATATCCCCAAGAGTGGTATTGCTGGATCAAATGGTAGATCGCTGTCCAGGTTTTTAAGTAGCCTCCAGATTTTTTTCCAGAGTGGTTGTACTAGTCTACATTCCCACCAACAGTGTAAGAGGGTTCCTTTTTCCCTGCATCCTCACCAACACCTGTTGTTGGTGGTGTTGCCTATTCAGCCTTTTAAAAAGTGTTTTAACATACCCCTGCTATAGCTACAATATGCTAATAAAAAACAAAAATTTTAAAAATGGAACAAAATGCCTGTGAAAGGTGGGGCCCTCTGACCCAGTAAAAAAGAAAAATTCTTCAATGGAGAGTCACAGTTGAGAAAATTGTGTACAAACAGACTGTGTCAAACTAATCTTTGTCCCTTTTAGCCTCCTCAAGTAATTAAAACATTTTCCTCAATTGCCTCTCTTTGTTTAAACTAAAAGACAAACATTTACCTTTGCCACTTCTTTGGGTCTTTAGTTCCTTACAAAGGTCCCCATGTCACTTACAACTTGAATTTATATGTTTTTTTCCTGTTATTCTCTTATGACCCAAATACCTCTAAGTTCGTAGGCCAAATAAGGACTCCACAGGTGTAGAGGTAAAGTTTTGCTTCAAGAACAAGTGGAAAACTGTTTGCTGTTCATTGTTAATAGTACTGAGGTTAATGTGCTATGGGACATACCTAAATTCATAAGGATGAATTCTGACAAAATGCTATACAACTAAAAAATTAGTTGCTGAAACAAGGAAAATTTATTATGTTATGATTTGTAGGATGAAAGTGTGGAAGTGTACACCTTGGCTACAGTGAAGGTGTAGGAGGTCTCTGCTCTGTCCCTTTCTTCCTTCCTTTTTCCAAAGTACAAAAGCCACTCTTCCTGCTCAGAGTCTCCTTCCTCTATCTTAAAAGTCAGTATTGTCAGGCCTAGTTTTAATCATATGGCATCTGTATGATTCTCTTTTCAGATTTCTTTTTTGTGTTTTTCTTTGTTTTTCTTTGTTCTTATATTCATAAGTGCATACATTGTTTGGGTCATTTCCCCCATACCCCTCATTACCTCCTTCACACCCCCACCCCCCTTGCTTCCAGGCAGAACCTGTTCTGCCCTTTTCTCCAATTTATTGAAGAGAAGTCATAAGCAATAATAAGAAAGAAAGCGGTTTTGCTAGTCGGGATAAGGATAGCTATACAGAGATTCCTAGCATCACTTCCATGCACAAGTTTATTACAACCTGATTTGATTCATCTCTACCTGACCTCTTCACTACTTCCCAGTTACCTTCCCATATTGACCTCTCTTGCTTTAAGGTTACTATATTAGCTCCTCTGCAGTGGGGACATTGAACACTTTCAAGTTCTGGGGTTCCTAACTATCCCCATTCCTCCCATATGTGCTCTCCCCTTACCATGTGACCCAAGTCCAACAACATTGCTGCCTTTGCCTAGATCTAAAGTCCGCATATGAGGGAGAACATACGATTTTTGGTCTTCTGAGCCTGGCTAACCTCACGAGCGTTGATGTTCTCCAGTTCCATCCATTTACTTACCAATAATAAGATTTCATTCTTCTTCATGGATGAGTAAGATTCCATTGTGTATAGATACCACATTTTCTTAATCCATTCATCAGTTGTGGGGCATCTTGGCTGTTTCCATAATTTAGCTATTGTGAATAGTGCTGCAATAAGCATGGGTGTGCAGGTGCCTCTGGAGTAACCGGAGACACATTCTTTTGGGTATATCCTTAGGAGTGGGATTGCTAGATCATATGACAGCTCTGTGTTTAATTTTTCATGAAACCCCCAAAATGTGTTCCAGAGTGCTTGCACTAGCTTGCATTCCCAGCAGCAGTGTACGAGGGTTATGTTTTCTCCACATCCTCACCAACACCTGCTGTTAGTGGTGTTGCTAATGATGGCTATTCTAACAGGGGTGAGGTGGAATCTTAGTGTGGTTTTGATTTGCATATCCTTTATGGCCAGAGATGGTGAGCATTTTTTAATGTGTTTTTTGGCCATTTGAATTTCTTTTGAAAAAGTTCTGTTTAGTTCAGTTGCCAATTTCTTTACAGGTTCATTGATTTTGGGAGAGTTTAATTTTTTGAGCTCCCTGTATATTCTGGTTATCAGTCCTTTGTCTGATGTATAGCAGGCAAATATTACCTCCCATTTTCTGAGTGGTCTTTTCAGTTTAGAGACTATTTCTTCTGTTGTACAGAAGCTTTTTAATTTTATGTAGCCCAATTTGTCCATCCTTTCTCTTAGTTCTGGAGCTGCTAGGGTTCTATTGAGGAAGTCCTTGCCTATACCTATTGCTTCCAGAGTATTCCCTGCTGTTTCTTGTACCAATGTCAGAGTTTCAGTCTGATTTTAAGGTCCTTGATCCCTTTCAGTTGATACTAGTACACGGTGATAAACATGGATCTAGTTTCAGTTTTTGGCAAGCAGATAACCACTTTTTCAAGCAACATTTGTTAATGAGGCTGTCTTTTCTCCATCCTATGTTTTTGGTGTCTCTGTCAAAAATAAGATTGGCATAGACATGTGGATTCATATCCAGGTCCTCTGTTCTGTTCCACTGGTCATCATTGCTGTTGCTTTGTAATATAGTTTGAAGTCAGGTATTGTGATGCCTCCAGCATTGCTCTTTTTGTGAGTATTGCCTTGGCTATTTGTGGTCTCTTGTGCTTCCAAATGAACTTTAGGGTAGATTTTTCAATATCTGTGATGAATGTCATTGGGATTTTGATGGGAATTTCGTTAAACATGTAGAATGATTTTGGTAGTATAGCCATTTTACTATGTTGATTCTAACAATTCATGAGCACGGGAGGTCTTTCCACCTTCTGTATTCTTCCTTGATCTCTTTCTTCAGGGGTTTGTAGTTCTCCTTGTAGAGATCATACACATCCTTTGTTAAGTTTACTCCTAGGTATTTGATTTATTTTTGGGCTATTGTAAATGGAATTGTTTCCATGTATTCTTTCTCAATTTGTTCATTGTTGGTGTATAGAAAAGCTAATAATTTTTGTGAGTTGATTTTGTATCCTGCCACCTTGCTGTAGCTGTTTATGGTGTCTGGGAGTTTTTGAGTAGAGTTTTTTGGGTATTTAAGATATAGGATCATCTCTTCTGCAAATAGGGATATTTTGACAGTTTCTTTACCTATTTGTATTCCTTTAATTTCTTCTTCTTGCCTCATTGTTCTGGCTAGGAATTCTAGGACTATGTTGAATAGGAGTGGGGATAGTGGGCACCCTTGACTCCTTCCTGATTTTATGGGAAATGGTTTCAGATTTTCTCCATTAAGTATGATGTTGGCTATAGGTTTGTCATACATAGCTGTTAAAATGTTGATGTACATTCCTTCTATTCCTATTTTTCTTAGAGTGTTTATCATGAAGTGATCAAGTGGTTTTGTTTTTGCTTCTGTTGATGTGCTGTATTATATTTATTGATTTGCATATGTTGAACCACCCCGGCATCCCTGGGATGAAGCCGACTTGGTCGTGGTGAATGATCTTTCTGATACATTGTTGGATTTGTTTTGCCATTATTTTATTGAGGATTTTTGCATTGATGTTCGTTAAGGAGATTGGCCTATAGTTCTCCTTTTTGGAGGTGTCTATGTCTGATTTTGGGATGAGTGTAATACTGGATTCATAAAGTGAGTTAGGCAGTGTTCCTTCCCTTTCTAATTCATGGACTAGTTTAAGGAGAGTTGGTATTCGTTCTTCTTTGAAGGTCTGACAAAGTTCAGAGAATCCATCAGGTCCTGAATTTTTTTTTTTTGGGAGACTCTTTATTGCTGCTTCAATTTCATTTTGATTTATAGATCTAGTCAAATTTACTAGAATATAGTTTCTCAAAGTAGTCTCTGATGATTCCCTGGATTTCTGTGATGTTTGTTGTTATCTCTCTTTTTGCATTTCTGATTTTACTGATTTGGGTACTTTCTCTCCTCATTTTAGTCAAGTTTGCCAGGGGTCTATCAATCCTGTTTATTTTTTCAAAGAACTAGCTTTTTGTTTCACTGATTCTTTGTATTTTTGTTGTTGTTGTTGTTGTTGTTTCTATTTCAATGATTTCAGCCTTATTTTAATTATTTCTCTCCTTCTGGTTGTTTTCGTATTTGCTTATTCTTGTTTTTCTAGGAGTTTGAAATGTAGCATTAGGCCATTGATTTGAGATCTTTCTGACCTTTTCATATATGCACTCATAGTTATAAACTTTCCTCTTAGGATTTCTCTCCTCATTTCAGTCAGGTTTGCCCGGGGTCTGTTGATCTTATTTATTTTTTTTAATGAACCAACTTTCTGTATTTTTTTTTGTTTCTATTTAATTAATTTCTGCCCTTATTTTTATTATTTCTCTCCTGCTTATTTTGGGTTTTGCTTGTTCTTGTTTTTCTAGGAGTTTGAGATGTAGCATTAGGTCATTGATTTGAGATTTTTCTGTCCTTTTAATATATGCACTCATGGCTATAAACTTTCCTCTTAGGACTGCCTTTGCTGCATGCTATAGGTTCTGGTAGGTAATGTATTCATTTTCATTAACTTATAGGAACGTTTTAATTTCCTCTTTTATTTCATAAATGAACCACTGATATTAAGCAATGTGTTATTCAGCTTCCAAATGTTTGCATGTTTTTTACTGTTGTTTTTGTTGTTGAGTTCTTGTTTTAATGCATTTATGATCAGATAGAATGCATGGTATTATTTCTATTTTCTTATATTTGCTGAGGCTTGCTTTATGCCCTAAGATATGATCAATTTTGGAGAAAGTTCCATGGGCTTTTGTGAAGAATGTATATTGTGCAGAAGTTGGATGAATATTCTGTAGATATCAGCTAGGTCCATTTGATCTGTGGTATGATTTAGTTCTAGAATTTCTTTATTAATATTTTGTTTGGATGGCCTATGTATTGGTGATGGGGGGTATTAAAGTCTCCCACTACCACTGTGTTGTAGTCTATATTTGCTTTTAGGTCCTTCAGAGTATGTCTGATGAAATTGTGTACACTGATGTTGGGTGCATCTAGGGTGATAATTATTTCCTTTTCGTGTATTTCTCCTTTTATTAGTATAGAGTGTCCTTCTTTATCTCATTTGATCAATGTAAGTTTGAAGTTTACTTTGTCCGAGATGAGTATTGCTACTCCTGCCTGTTTTGGGGGCCATTGGCTCAGTAAATTCTTCTTTCACTTTTAGAGTTCCCTGGAATCACATTGGGCTCTTTGGATTTCTAAAATAGCATCACTTGTAGCTCAGCTGATTAACAGATTTACTACTATCTGCAACTTTAATTTACCTTTACCATGTAACCTACAATATTCACAGGTTTGGGGCACAGCCCTGTAGGCACCTTTATGGGGGCCATAATAAGTGGTCACTATAGATAGGAAGTGAATGTCATTTGTAGCATAAGTAGAATAAGCTTAGTGCCATGGTAAAAACGGATCATAAGTGGGAAGTCTACAAGCCAGGAGACAAATTTCTATGAACTTTTTTGTGATTTTTGATGTAGTTAGGAGTCACTTCCATAACTGTGCTGCAACTTGTTGTTAACTTTTATGTCTGCAGTTACCTAACCGAATTTTTGTTTTAAACTACAGTCTTTTCCCTGTGTCTGGGAAAAGTTTCATCAAAATAGACTGACTGAATACATTAAAATATAAAATTGAGATATTTTATTTTGGTCCGAAATCAACAATGAAAAATTATTAAAGTACTTAAGAAAAAGACTTTTATTGTGTGCAATGTCTCATGCTTTGCAATCCCAGCTGCTTAGAAGGCAGAGACTGGGAAGATGATGGTTTGAGGTCAGCCTGGACAAAAAAGTTCATGAGATTTCATGAGACCCACTGCAAGGTGCAGGCTCGACTCAATGGCTCATTTTTTAAAAATCTCAGCTATGTCAGAAACATAGATTAGAGGATCACAGCCTAAATCTGGCCCTGAAACAAAGACATGAGATTCAAATATTAAAGTACAAAATGCCTGGGGGCACAGACTGGCCTACCAAGCACAAGCCTTGAGATGAAACCCCAGTAATGCCAAAATATAGATAAATTAATTAATAGTTTAGTTAAAGAATTAAATTTTTCTGCAAAATTATATTCACATGGTCTACTCAAATTATTTACAATCACGCATGGAGTTAAATGCAAACACTTTACTATCATCACTGGCCCCAGAAGTTCTTACTCCTGCTTACCCTTTCTGTCTCATTGTCCCACTTGTTTGTTGAACTTCAGTCACCAAAGCCATCTTCTGTCACTGCCATATCCTGAGATTGCTTCTGCCATTGGTAACTTTCTTCTCCAACTCCCAATGCTTAGATCTCAACCCACGTGTCTAATGGTTACAAAGACTTTCAGTCCATTGGATTTGAAGTTACCCTATCTCCCAGCAAACCAACGGCTCATTTTATAATAAATGTCTTTAATTTTTTTTCATCCAATCACTTATTACTGATATTTTCTTACTTGTTTAGATTTATTTTTAAAACATTCTCTCTCTCTACCCATAAAGAAATGTTCTATCTGATCATCACTACATGGTGATTAGAAATGTATCTAACACATATTGGCCATTCAAAATAAATGCAATAAAGGAAAAATGCTAAAGTTATATCAGAGTTACCAAATATTTGACCATAATAGCTGATTATGAGGAAAATTTCACAGTAGTTGACAATTTGATTTCATATATATGTATATATATATATATAATTTCATACATATTTATATTTCACATATATATGTCCAAATAAATGATGTAATGTGTTTCTCTTTAGGTTTGTAGTTTAAGGGATTCATAAAAAAATTTCTGTCTTCTCCATACCCATGTGCAAAACCATATGAGAGTGAAACATGAAGTTAGGTATATGACAAACAATTCATTCATTACATGTATTACTGATTAAAATTCAACTGGAAGACTTGTCTTTGGTTAGTGGTTAAATAATCTAAAACTTGATCCCACATCTCAAACTTATAACAGTGTATTTAGGAAACAGGTATTGTTCTTACTAGTGAGACAGTGCTTGTATATTTTCAATAGCTATCTCTTCCCAAATTAGAAACAGGGGTCCAATAAACATGTAACTCATCTGGAGGAATGAGTAGTATGTATCTTTGATCTAAATTCTTCAGAAAGAGACAGAGGTGGGGAGCAGTTTGTAGCTAACTGTAACATATCAGGAGCTATTGAATCAGTGCTACTGAAGACAGAAAAGGGGATTCAGTAAAGCAATAAAATCAATGTGACCTAACAGATTTGTGTTTTTAAGCTCCCAACTAAACAGAAGCTTTAATCATGTTGTAATGAGAAAGGTGTTTCTTATGTGACTGAGTTTCTAGAGTGAAGTCAGGTAGGTAGTATAATCTAAGGAATAGATGTGGGATTTTAGAGCATTCCCTAGCAACTATTTGGTAACATTTTTGTCTGTGTCTATTCCTAAGAATGAGTGTTGTAATCAAAGATCTGGTTCTAGGATTTATTCTCATATGAGTTTAGGGTTAACTTATTGAAATTCATTTAGTCATTATTTCCTTATTTATGTAATGATGATAATAAAAACAGCCATGAAGTGAGGATTTAATGCAAATAGATGTTTGTATACATATATATTATGTATGTATAAACACACTACCTACATATATATTTCCAACTTTGAAGTGTGCATGTCCTCAGAAAAATTAAGTGCCTTGTTTTCTTTCATCCTACGCAAGCAGAAAAGATTGAAAGAAATAAGTTATTTCCTAGAAACATGCCAGGAAAACATTAAAAGAGAATAAAGTAAATGAAAGAAAACAAAAAGAAGAAACTTCTGGATCAAGTTAAAGCACATATTTTTCTATACTGTGAAGTGAACCATTGACTAAGATCTAGTTAGATTGAAACATGGGCAGCTCCAATGTTTATTGAACTAATAATTAGTTTTTTTTCTTACCTGATATAGCTATCCATTGAGGGTAAATTTTATTTCTTTGATTTTGTCTAATTTTCTAAATACAGGGTTGTGACAAATCAGAAACAAATAGAAATATTTTTAGTGGCTTTTGCTTAATGTTTAAATTGTTTCAAAATATAGTGTTTGAACTATGATTTTTGTAGAATGATCATCCCTGACATTTGTATAGTATTTTATAAAAAAAAGGTTTTCCATTTGTACCTTCCTATTTAATTTTCACAAAATCATCATGAGAGAGCCAGAGGAATCTACTGTCTTCATTTAACCTACATCTTAAGGAACTGGATCACTGCCACAATGCTGTCTAGGGACCCATACAAACTAGACCCAGCAGTGAGTTACTAAATGTGAAGCTTCACATACATGTTTTGTAAACTAAATAAATGCTACCTTTTGTTCCTTTTACCATATCCTATTTATTTCAGCATCTTTATGCAGTGTGCCTTTGATGGGTAAAGTGTTTAAGATAAGGTGTTCACTTGCTATTTTGCCTTGTTTCCCAAAATTCACTTCCAAAATTCTCTCAGTAAAAAATGTAAAATGACAGTCAGGTGCCAGTGGCTAACAACTGTAATTCTAGCTACTTGGGAGGCTGAGATTGGGAGAATCATGGTTCAAGGCTAGCCTGATTGAATAGTTCTCAAACCCTATTTCTAAAATAGCCAGAGCAAAACGGACTGGAGATGTGGCTTCAGTAGCAAAACATCTAGTATGCAATGGTGGAGCCCTGGTAAAATAACAATATTCAGTATGCTTTTACAAGTCACTAACAAGAAATATTTCTCACTTGTAAGTAGTCAAGCAAATTTTTGCCTATTTTAATCAAAAGAAAATTATCAGTTTTACTTAATAATAGGACTTTTTAGAAAATTAGACAAAATCAAAGAAATAAAATTTACCCTCAATGGATAGCTATATCAGGTAAGAAAAAAACTAATTATTAGTTCAATAACACTAGCCAAAAAATGTACTTCAAAATTAATGAATACAATAAACTCTATTAATTTCTGAGGAATCAATTTAACAAAAAGTCAAACAAAGTGATATCCCCAAAACTATAAAAATTTACAGAATGGAAAAAAAATACCTGAATATTTGGGGAGGGCTATCATTTTTCTTTATAGAAGGACCATTTTAATTTTATAAGTTTTCTAAATCTTCAACTAATTTATACTATAATTCCAGTAATGTGTTCAAATTACTTGTTAATGTAAGTTGATTCTCATTCAGCTGGAAAGCACATACAAGAATAGGAAAAAGAGGGGGGAAAGACCCTTATAAAGGCAAAATGAAGGAACATTATTTCAAGGTTATATTCAAAATTTATCAATAAGTAAAATACTTGGAAATTATTTAATAAAACATACTAAAATACCTTTATATTCATGTGTGACTTTATTGATCAAAGTTAACAAGGAATAAATAGTTTATTTCAACAAATGTTATAGAGGCAATTGACTATATATCTGAAAATAATTTACAATAAGATCCTTTCTTCACACAATTAAAATAATTAATCGAGTAATGGTGACTAAGGAAAACTGCAAAAGCCTAGAAGCACTGGAAGGAAAGGAACATCATATTTTTTCCAAATAGGAGTTGGAAAATCTAAGAAATTAATAAAACCTGGAAACTACAGTGACAAAGGCAAATTTGACAATAAACAAAATCCAAACAACCAAGAAACATATATACAGTAAAAAGACACCCATAAGTGCAATCAGAAAGTGTATTAGTTCAGATCCATCTGGAAACAAGCAGTAAGTCAGAATTACGAGTGGGGACTTCAAACCACCAAGTAGAAGACAATATAGAGAGAGCAAAAAAGAGGTTTATATAGGAAGAGTGTTAAATTTTCAAATACATAGTTATACAATAATATCTTCCATGTTCCTGTGGGATCTTCAAGCCAAAGTCACAAATAGAGTACTGCCAGTCCTCACGGGAATGCACCTGCCTTTGTATCTCCATCCATCAGTCACCATCTAGTGCAACTCTTGAGAAACCTCTGATGGGAACAAACACTGCAATAGGTCTAGAAGGCAATACTGGGGAGCATGCATCAATATTGCTCTGTTTCATTTCAACCCCAAAAGGCAAAATAATACAACTATAAATCATTAGGAACGAACTAACCCACTAGAAGTGGAGTGCAAACAGAGCAGATTGTATGCCAAAAATATATTCATATCACAAAAATGTGAAAATATGCTTGAATTCTTCCATCAAAGAAAGATAAATTCAAATGGCAGTTAAACATAGATTTTCACCTTTCCTATTGGCAGAAAATTAAAAGATTTAAATTATTCAGTGTCATGTGAGGACAGTAAGCACTTTTGAAGGGCGATTGAACTATAATTCTAAAAGTTAATCTTACAGTTCTTTGTACTGCATAAGTTTAATTCCGATTTTATTATTTATAAAGGTGAAAATATATGAAGTATACTAACTGTCAATCACAAAAGGAATGTTTAGACAAATTATTTGGGTACTTATTCACTTTGCCATTTTCCCCATAAATAAAATTGCTATGATATCAACTTTCATTTCACAGGTTATTTTTGTGTATATATCTATATATATGTATATGAGAGAGAGAGGATTTAAATTTTATATTTGAAGAACTCAAAACATTAACCAAAATATATTATGTGCCTAATATTTGGTATCATCAATTAACTTCATAGACTATTATACAGTTTTTAAAAAAGAATTAGACAAGTTAATTTGTGCTACTAAAATTGAAGAAATTTTATCTTATTGTCTGAACAAAATTAAGTAGTAGAGAAATATTAAGATAATGTTGTAGCAAAATCAAAACTTGGAGTCTATGAGTGTATAGGCTTCTGTACAGAAAAAGATCTGAACAGGCCCCCATAAACTGTTAATAGTGAATCACTTTAGGGAATGAGAGGGATTATAGGCCAGGGCATTCACCACTGTACTCTATAAAGATTTTGATATGGGCTGATGTTATGTACATTATTCTTTTTTCTTATTAGCACACATTAATAATATAATGTGGTTTCATTGTGATAATACCAATAATGGAATATATTATTTTGGTGATTCTAGAGTTTGAACTCAGAGTGCCTTGCTAGGCAAGCACTCTATGCCAAGCCCCAACCCACATTTTTGAATTTATGAAATTTAGTAAAAAGTTAATGAAGTTAGTAAAATTCCAATTAATATTGGAGTATTTTAAAGTTAACAAATATGTGCTAAGGAAGAAGTGAAAAACGAAAAATTGGTTCTAAATCTCAGATCCTCACTAAAAAATACACTATACAATGCTCAAATATAAGTTTTTCAGTGTGGTTCTTGTGTTACATTTTCTTTCCCCATCTCAGGCTTAAAACCATTAAGCATTCTGTATTTCTAGATAAATGTAGCATAAAGAAACTAATGTTTGCATCAAGAATTAGTAATGTATTATATACTGCTGGTGGGCATGCAAGCTACTGCAACCACTCTGGAAAATAATATGGAGGTTTCTAAAAAAGTAAACACAGATCTGCCATATGATCCAGCATTCCCACTCCTAGGAATATACCAAAAAGAATGCGACTCGGGTTACTCCAGAAGCACCTGCACACCCATGTTTATTGCAGGGCTATTCACAATAGCCATGTTATGGAAACAGCCCAGATGCCCCTACTATTCTCCTGACGAATGGATTAAGTAAATGTGGTATTTATACCCAATGGAATTTTACTCAACCAGGAAGAAGAATTAAATCTTATCATTGGCAAGTAAATGGATGGAACTGGAGAACATCATCCTGAGTGAGGTTAGCCAGGTTCAGAGAACCAAAAATAGTATGTTCTCCCTCATATGCGGACTTTAGATCTAGGGCAAAGGCAGCAATGCTGTTGGACTTGGGTCACACGCTAAGGGGAGAGCACATATGGGAGGAATGGGGATAGGTAGGGAACCAAAAACTTGAAAGCGTTTGATGTCCCCACTGCAGAGGAGCTAATATAGTAACCTTAAAGCAAGAGAGGTCAATATGGGGAGGTGACTGGGAAGTAATGAAGAGTCAGGTAGAGGTGAATCAAATCAGGTTATAATACACATATGCATGGAAGCAGTGCTAGGAATCTCTCTGTATAGCTATTCTTATCTCAACTAGCAAAAACGCTATGTCTTTCTTATTATTGCTTATGTCTTGTCTTCAACAAAATCGGAGAAAAGGGGTTATGCCTGGAAGCAAGGAGGGTAGGGAGAAGAGGGAAGGGGTGGGGGAGTAGGGGGGAGAAATGACCCAAACAATGTATGCACATATGAATATAAAAAGAAAGAAAAAAAGATTTAGTGATGTGATGTAATTGAAAGTTTAAAAAATATATATTTTTTTAATCAAAAGCTTTAGCAAAATATTTTAGCATTAACTTTCACATATTTTCTTGTGTGTGTGTGTTCGTTTTATGGTGGGCTGATGAGCTTAAAATGAAAAATTACTGTAGAATTCACATCATCTGTCCTTTATTGGGGAATGATTATTCAAGCCATTTGCTTCAAGTATATTTTAACCAATCGTAATTGCTACTGCCCATGTCGATTGGTTTTATATAAAATTTAAACTAAGGTATTGCATTTCTTTCGACTGAATCATTAAAATATAGGGCATTTATGACCCAAACTTGATCAATGAATCTTTCCCCAACAATTTTGTGATTGTAATTCGTGAGAGGAATGTTTGTTACAGTGGATTAGCTTTCAGTGTATGAATTGAACCTTAATAGAGCCATGTCCCAATGTCTCACAACCTGCCCTAATCTATGTGAGGTAAAACAAAGTCAATATGTTATTTTGTTTTTTAAATAAAAGTGAGAAAAGACAAGGGACAGAGAAAAACTAAGTTTCTAGTCTAATTGTTTGATTGAAATTTCTTCTATATTCTTTCATGTGCTTTGCTGTGAGTCAACACATCTACCTTTTAACATAAATAATTTTGAGTTTTATTCTCTTGATTGAGTTAAATGCTCCTGTATTACACAGATATGTGTGCACAGAGAAAGTTGCATATTATTTTATGGATTTCTTCACTATGTTTGAACCCTGAGTACAAACCACTGTCATAGAGACTATTCTGATTGCTTAATATTTTGTCTCTGATGAATCATGCCCCAAACAGAAAAAATTCAATGCTCTTAGTATCTCTTTACCTCTCTCTAACCATGGACTATGATTATTATCTCTGCCCTCGGCTACAATGCTTGCATTGAATTCATTGTTTTCTTCCATGTAATAATTGCCATATTCTTTACATTAGAAATAACAGTCTCTCCAGGAATAGAGAAAGAGACAAAGATGGACTTTAGGATTAAAACATGAGAAAGTGTAGGGAATAACATTATTCTCACTCTTTTGAAAAATAAACTGGGTGGGTTGTTTGGCATTTTGATGTACAAAAAAAAAAAAAACAGAAAAAAAAACCATAAAGTCACGGATGAGATGAAGATGTTTTATGTTCTGCTCCTATAAGAAGTAATGATCTCCTAATTTGTCAATCAAACATCTGCAATCTCCATTTTTCTTTAGTTTCTGATGTGTTATTGAAAAGAAACTTTTTCAGCCTCTGTAGTGTCCTTTGAGTCCCAGGAATTCATAGAAAAGACAAAAGCAAATCTTAGTGGTATGATCTTTCTAAATTTCATTGATTTCCTGGAACCAAAGGATGCCAAGGGACGATGTAAAATAAAATATCCCTTTTATCATAATTTGAAAGTCTTATATACATATATAGCATTAAAATAATGTCCTTTAATATTCAACAAGAAAGTGTCTTTAATGTTTGTTGTTATTTTAACAATTAATTCAGATAAGAAATAAAAGAAATAATGAATCAACTATATATGAATTCAAGATAATAAGCTTTGTTCTATACCTGCGTGAATGATGGATCCTACAAATTCCCATCTCTACATAGCTTATTTTCTTAGATTTTAGTTTTTTTTTTTTAAGTAATCTTCGATCACCATGATTCTCAGTTAATTTTTTTTTTTTTGAAACTACAGATTAAACTCAGGGCCAGATGCTTGCTAGGCAGTCACTCTTCCACTTAAACCATGCTCCTATCCTTTTTTGCTGTAGTGATTTTTCAGATAGGGTCTTCCCCTTTTTTACCTGAGGCTAGTCTTGAACCTCAATTCCCTAACTATTTCTCTCAGGGTAGCTGGGATTACAGGAATGAAAAACAACATTGAACTTGTTTTTCTCAAATGGGGCATTACTAACAGTTTCCTGGGACTGGCCAAGAACAGTGATCTTCCTAAATCTGCCTCCCAAGTAGCCAAGATTGCAGCCAGTTGCTACCTGGTGTGGCTCATGGTTGTTTTAAAATTCAGGTTGGAAGATAACAATGCAAATCCTATTAGCATCAGGAAATATTAATCCTGAATCACCTTTAAAAATTGAATTGAATGAAGGTAATTAAGTAATTCCATCACTGTCCCTGAACTAGGTTTTCTTATAATGGAAATAAGACGTTGAATACCATATTCTTAAACTTCCTTTCAACTTCAAAATATTACGAAAGGAATGATTTGAGTTATATAATTTAGCAGGACTGAATAATTATTTCTTCTATATTATTTAGAAAGAACACACATCAGTGAATTGTCTTTCAAAGGTAAAATGCTGTAAGTGCTTTTATCTTTCTATTTTTTTCTTAAGGCAGATTCATGAAGTTCCTCTGACATAAATCTATCAAGTGACATTAGATTAATGTACTAAACCGAATATTTGTGAATTCAAGTTAGTAGCTAAGATATTTCCTTTTTTTACAATCTTGTGTATGTTGATTTTTCTCTGTGCTTCCTTAGATTCTTAACATAATCCACAGATTTATGAAATATATGGATGTATATAAATATAAATTTGTGTAAAGTAATAAAATAAGTAATCAATTTGTACATTGTCTTGACTAAAGAAAAGCTTTTTGCTTTCACTGCTATCTTCTATAAAGGAGGCTTTAAAAGAGTCACTCAAACTAAAACAGGATTTACTATATCCGGTATAAATATTACTCAGCAGTTACACTGGGTTTCCTAATTGCTCTTGTCTCTTTGCATATTTAACATATCCTCCTGTGACGTTGCAAATTCCATTTGTCTTAGAATACATATAATATTCATATTATTAGATAAATTTAATCATAACCAAACCATGTCTTGATATCAAAACTTTACAGATGATTCCAAAATTAGTGATGAATACTTCTGGCTATGGGCAAAAGAAAATTGAAGCAACAGAGTCCTAAATCAACTTAGATTTTCTCATGTAATAAGAAATTTTGGGGTCTGAAGATCTAGGATTGCCTCAGTCACAGCACCAAGCACATAGACTTCATTTACCCATCTTTTTTCCTCCATTATAACTATCTGTGACATTCAATGCCTTGACAAGCAGGCAGGAAGGTGAAAACACCAAAAGCAAGGCAACTGCATATTTTCTTTTGGCAAAGATTTCCAAGAAGTCCCTGTAAATTTCTCTCCAACATACTTGGTCAGAATTATTTTCCAAGGTCACCCCTATCTATATGGTGTTAGAAAGACCAACAATTTTATCTAGGCACATTTCCTCACCTCCAATAAAGCAAGGTTTACAAGAAAATGAGAATGTATATTGGGTAGGCAATTCAAAGTGTATACTGGAACAACTATTGCCAGTGCCAAGGGAACTGGAGTATCTTATTTTCAAAGAAAGATTCCAAATACAAATTGGCTGGTCATGAATTACTGAAAGGGCAGATTATTTCACATTGGTGATTAAGTTTTCATTTGTTGTTCCACTTTTCTTAATGCCCATGGTAATACTCTTCAATCTTTCTTTTTTTGGACCTGGCTTTTGTAGTGAATACAGAGGGCTGAATTTAGATAAACACTGTAGAAAAATATAACATGGAAATAGGCTTAATCATATAGAATGTTTGTTTGAGTAGTGTAGCATTCTGAGCTGCTTTCTTGCTTTCATGATCACAGCTCAAACTATAGAGCTTTAGAACATTTTCCAGTACTTTCTCAATGAGACTGGTGTTTGTCTTCGCATCTTGGTTACATATAAGAGGTAGCTTGTTATTAATTCTACATTATATGTGAAGAAACTGATCTTCAGAGCATTAAATGACTTGCCCAAGGTGATAGCCATTACTGAGTATAAAAAAACCAGAAATGGAATTCCACCTTCTACCTCTTAAAGATATTCCTTGTAGATACATCTGTTACATTTTGCCTGCAACATGTAATATGACTCCTTCCCACCAATATTTAGGCATCCATCTTCTCATGTTTATCCCTTCATCCTAGCCTACTTTTCTTCCAAATCCCTGAGTAAACTGATTCGATCTTGTCAATTTCTCTTCAGATGTGCTCTTGTAGGAACTTAACCTGTTTGGGGTTATATTTTGATTGCTATATGGATCCTTTTTTGCTTCTGTTCTTTAAGATAATTTTTTTAAAAATCTATTGTTGATAATACAAATGAATTCTTTAAAAATTCATTGGCAGCACAGAAATACTTAGCATTTCCTAGAATCAACGACTCCTCCCTACCACCACAATTTTCATATATTTATTTCATGATACATTTTTCACCAAATGATGTGCTTAGAGTTGTGTGATATAAAAACACTTATTTGAAGTAAGGATAATGTAGTTGAAAGCTATAGAAATCACCCATCAAAGTTCAAATTTATCAGATTAGCATATTTTCATTCTCATTAAAGGAGGAAGACAGATTTTAATCAGCTTCATGGCAAGATTAAATAGAAAGAGAAAGGAAGTCAGAGCTAAGGTCTAACTGAGAATCTGCATGGCTCTTCCCTCCCCTCATCTCCCAGTCTCTATGGTCAGTGTTGTGGTCAATTCTCTCTGTTAATGTGCTTCTGAATAGGTTTGCCTGCTCCAAATCCATATAACATCAAAGTCGCAAAACACATCCTCCAGATGATTTCTCTTTCTTGATTTCTTCAGTTAAGTCCTTGTAAGACAGCAAGCAGCAAATAAGAAGATCACCTTTTCCCTCCTGACATAATCAAATATGGTCACCTTATAACCAGCACAAATAATGTCTATTTAATGAGAAATGTCAGTGAAGAGTAATTTCAAAGCAGGTTTTGACAGATACCCCAAATTTAAGTATGTTAAATGTTTGAACCAGAGGAGCAATAAAGATGAAATGTCTACCAGGAAAGTTGAGCAGTGTAGGTCCTCCATGTTTTTTACAACAGCAAGGATTAACTCTCATAAACTACTTATCATTCATTAATGCTTTTCATGTCATATTCTTCACAATAATCTTGTGAGGTAGACAATGTTTTTATTCATATGTGGCAGAGCAGAAAACTGAAAGAAATTCATTATTTTTCCTGTTTTACAGAAAAGAACATTTATATAGATGTTAAGGGAACATACTACTAATAGAGATTAAAGTATTTATCCCCAGTTAAATGTCTGGCAGATGGGATAACAGTGATGTGAACCAAGACAATTTGAATACACGCCCATAACCTTTACATGGCATTGCCTTCCACAACTGATACTAAGGAAAGTAATTCATTTTCTGAAATTGATACTTATAATTTGATATAGAAAAGTGAATTATCCTTGGTGACTCACCTGTAAAATGGGAACAAGGAATTCAGATTTACCAGATAATGGATAGGACTTGCGGTAAATAGCTGTTAACATTATCTAATCACATAATAGTTGGTTCAGTATTTTGGTATTTTATTGTATGATTTTTGTATTAAAATGAAGTAAAATAAAATTAAAGAGAAAGGGAAAATCAAGGAAGTAAAATTTGTGAAATTATATTTTCAGAGGGCTGAGGTTGATGGTGGCTGAATGTCTACTTGAGGCTTATGGCATTTTAATGGTCAATTTGATACAAGCTGGTGGTTTCTCTCCTGTTCCTCCTGGACAAATGTTCAACTGCTAAAACCACTTAGGAAACTGACTACTTTTAACAGGAAAAGTCAGTTCCTTATCTCAAGAATCCTTTACCAGAATTATCTCAAAAACAGGCTGTGCCAACTGGAAAGTTCAAAAGGGGGAAACAATAACTCACAAAAATTCCCTATCACAGCATCATCTTTCTTCCATTTCAAGTGGAAAATGGAAAAGTAGTGGTAGGTTTTTCTTATACTTTGCAATTTTCTTTTCAAATTGGATTGTTAAAACCAAAGTGAATTATTAATTCACTTTGAAACAAATTATCATCTAATTTTTTGAAGATTATTCCTAGAGCACAATTCTGAATCATTTAACTGAACATAGAAAAAACCAATATACTGGTGCAAAACATTTAAAGACAACATATGTGAAATTTCTTGATCTATTTTATTTCTGGCAGTATTCCATTATCATTTTGTTCCTTTGGAAATGGAAACAATTTTTGTCAAGAGGGACATTGCAGCAGAAATATCTGGAGATATTTACAAAATATGCAAAGACTTTCTTTACAATTTAATTTTGTAAAACTTTTCAAACAGATGAAATATTAGTTTTACCATCTTTTCTTATTTAATAAACATAACAATTAAAAAGGCAAGAGGAGAAATAGAACAGATAATATGTAAGTCCACTTAGTGAAAGGTAAGTATTTGCATACAGTTATTACTTTAGTTTCGCCTCTTTTTATAAATTTTATATAGATTCTACTGGAAGCAGTGTGCACACATATACAAACATCTGCCACATTTTTCTTAACATGACTACAAGAGTGGTTCTGTCCTTAAATATTTTTTGAGACAAATGCATCTTTACCCCAACTTGGTATTCAAATTGCCTTTTTCTATTTGTTTCAGTTTGCTTACTAATTCTGAAATTCCTTCTGCTATTGACATTTTTGTACCACTTTATAATTTTAATTTTCAAGTGTTTTCTTTCTCTGCCTCTGTTCACCTCAGGTAACTAACTTAATATTTGCACTATAGTTTATTATTTGCTTTCACTTTTTATTTTCTTTTCAAAAGTATCCTATATTCTTACTATTGTAGAGCATATGACTATTTTCTCTAAATCTTGTTTATTTTTTAACATTGTTTATAGCAATAGCTTCCTTTTTATCCCTTTGAGCATTTTGCAAGATTTTTTGGGTCATCTTTAAGAGCACTGTGATATCTGGGTTACACATTCTTTGCTTTTCTTACTCATTAAGCCTTGCTGCTCCTTACAGCAAACAGGGAGAACCTTGTTTCCTTGGTTAGCATCCATCCATGTTGCTTATCCATGGTGATTTCCACTGTGTAGCACTTCTGTTTCTTTGCTGGACTCATCAAGTTCTACCCTTGCTCCTCACAACCTGACAATTTTAGTGAGTAAGTATTAACTACTAGTTTTTCTTGACACTGTGCTGTGTTTCCATGGATCAAAATAGTAGTAAATACACCTTACAAAACTTCCTTTACTATAATGGTAAGTTAGTAGGCTTTGAATTCCTTTAATTTTTGATAGTTGATAGTAACTTCACAAAACTTTCAGAGATTTTTCTCTGATCAATTAGTACATTTTTGGCAGGACTGGGGTTTGTACTCAGGGGTTCTCACTTAATAGGCAAGTTCTTGACCACTTGAGTTATGCCTTCTTTATGCTTCAGTTGATTTTTCAGAGAGGATCTCATGCTTTTTCTTGGACTGGGCACAGGCCATTATCCTCATAACTCCACCTCCCAAGTAGCTGTGATTATAGATGTGTGCCCATCACTATACATGACCTTTAAGATAATATTTCATTGACAATTTCAGTTACCATTTATTTATCTGGAAGTCTGAGGATTTAGACTCTTGCTAACACTTAGATTTTTGTCAAATAATATGCATTAGTATGTTGTTTATACCCTATTGATTTGATTAACTTAATTTGATTAAATTTTGTATATGTCAAATTTTTCGTTTGGTTAAATCCACTGAAATTTGGTGCTTTCCTTTTTCTCACTGTACCAAAAGATGTATAGGTGAGATCAAATAAATGATCTGATGTGCCTGTATGACTTTTTATTCCATCTGTCAGCTACAATGGAAATACAAAACAGATAATGTAAGTACTATCTCACTTGTGTGGATTAGTATATCATAAACATTTGAGTATCAAGTAGGTAGAAGATTCATTAAGTAGTGATTGCAGGTGGAAGCTTTGGAATAAAAATATCTAAAAGCACTGATTGGATTCTTCCAGGATAATTTAACTTTTATTCATAATTTTTGCATTTCTGCTACAGAACCAAAATGAGGAGATAGTACTTACATCTGTTTATACCAAAGAAATAAAATTTTACTAGATATGTTTGATATTTTATCAATATTCTTGTTTAAATATTTTCTTCTGAGAACTAGTATCATAATTGTAACTAAAGATTTTTTAAAATATCATTTAAGTAAATCTTCAATTTAAGTAATATACTTCTGTTATTAAGAAAAATATATTTAGGCAAAATGTCATTTAGAAAATGTGATGTATGCAAGGGGAAGTGCATTAAACACAGACAAAATGTATTTATTCTGTCTTTATTAAAATCATGTTGATACCTTTTAAGAATAATTTAATATTTTGGAATTCATTTATGAACTCTGTAACCTATGTATTACTGCCTGATTACTATACATGTCTGAGAAGATTATTTATGTGTCTCTGTGTGTGTATGTGTACAAAAACTCATAAGAAATCCATGATCCATATGTGCAGTACAAGAGCATTTGAAGTCCAAGGAAATAAAAAGTCTAAAACCATAAAAAAACAGAAATGAAAATGCAATCCCGTCTGTAGAAGTGAGCCCTACAACAACTCTGCTATGTGGCCCTGAGTCATATCCCACTGTGACATTTCACAAAGCATAGTGCTTTTTTCCTCTTCTTTCCAATTTTCCATGTCTTGTAGTCATCAGGAGATAATCATCTTAAAACTGCCTTAAATCTTATCTTTCCTGTCTAGTCTATATTTCTCCAAATTCTTGAGTCTCTTGTTGAGGCTGTCTCTTCATTCCCATTCTGAATTCTCCCCAGTTCTCCGGTGCCTATACTGTTCTTCTGAGAAACACAGAGACAAGTGCCTTTGAGGGTAGGATAGGAACAAAAGCTGAGCAAAAAAAGTACGATTCTGATCAATTCCAAGTATACTGAAAAGTACTTGCAAAGATGATTCCTCACTACACATCATTTTACATTTTCTGGAAGACTTTCTTTGAGATGTCTAACTACATCCTCTTCAGTATACCACAATAATTTTTCAATATCCCATTCATTTCAAATTTAGCTTAAGATGTATTGTTCATATTTTTTTCATAAAATATAAGAAAGCAAGCTCTGGAAAACACATATATTGTTATTTAAATAATAAAACCTTCCATTTAACTAAAACTCACCCACATACATGTATATGTGGATATATGCACACATGCACTTAAGAAGACATTTTATGCATAATATATTTAAAATTAATATTATTCTTTAAATTATGATGAGGAAAAAGGACACCTAGAAATAGCAGAACCTCTACTACTCATTAGCCAAATAAAAATGAACATTTCACAAGCACTTGCTTAGAAGCTCCATCTGTAAAAAATGGATGAAGGTCATGGTGATGGGTTAAATCATCTCTTGTGTTATGATATCATTAATTACATGGAAAAATCAATTTAAGAACCCCTGTGGACTTATTATTTTTGATTTACCTTAGATACCTACCATAAAGAAAAAATAAGTTTCTAATTGGTTTATTACCCACAAAATAAAAATAGCTTAAAAATAGACTATAACATTATGATTTCCATACTTTGTCCTTTTTGCTTATATTTAGTATTTTTATTATTGGAAATGTTTAAAAATATACAAAAACCTTTGACAAAAACTAAATGCTAGTATAGATTTTTCCTGCCACAATATCATTTCATATGAACAAAAGGTCAAGGATAAGTATTTAAAAAATATGTTGTCCTTCAGTAAAACAGGGGAAATCTTATAAAGGTCCCTAGAAATGTTGAGCCAGTATTACAGAAGGGAGGAAGTGCCGTTATGTTACCTTGTTCTCCTACTTATAAAATAGGGGTTAGAAATAAACACATGTGCATAGTTGAACCAATGGCACAATAGGAAAAAATAAGTAAATACAATTAATTACGATGATTTGTAAGTAATTTAGCTAAACTCATAAATTTAATTTATACAGTATAATACAATCTTCTGCCATTGAATTTTGTTTATGTGGAAAACACAAAATGATTCATCAAATGAAAGTAAATAACATGCAAATAAGTCAAGTAGAAATATTATTTAAAAGAACCACATTAAAAGTAAAAATCTAGTTCTCAGAGAAGATATTCCAGTTTTCTTTTTGCACCTATATCCTTTATACACTGAACAGAATTTTCTATTTAGAAAACAGAATTTTCTAAATGTTTCAAAAGCTCCTGAAAATCAGATAGAAAATGAACACATCATTGAGGAAAAGACTCAACACATAGGACACTGGTCAAGGACCAAGACTCAGTACCCCAACTATCTGAGCACAAGTTTCAGTTCTAATATTTAGATGCTCCATGATGCCTATACCAGCTAAACAGATTCAAGTTTCTCAGATTTAAAATTTATTGATTTTTTTTTTAAAAGCAGTTCTAGAGAGCAAACTCAGGGTCTTGAGCATACTAGGCAAGTAGTTAACAACTGAAAAACATACACAGCCCTTTGATTTAAAATTTAGACAGCACACTGCTAATGTACTTGAATTTAGAATAGATTCCCTTAAACACACGTGTGCACATGTGTGTTTACAACCATTCTTTTGCCTACTTCGTAAAATAAAATGCAAAATCACTCAAGATCAGAAGTAAAATTTATAATGTCTTAATTATGCAGAGCTATATATATGAAATCTTGTATGTTTTTGAAACTGGAGTTTTGGACCCAAGGCTCAAACTTCAGATTACTTATGCCAGGTCCAGCTACCTACCCCCAAATGCCAAATAATGGTGAAGGCAGATAAAGAAGACTTATTATAGGGCTCGAACGTGCCCTGGGAAGAGGCAGTGTAAGCACTCAGCTCATCTTTAGCCATCTTAGGGATACAGACCAGAGCTATAGGTTTAAATAGACAGAAGAACTGGGGGTAGGGGACAAAGGTATGCATAGTTAAACAGTCTCAGTCATGGGTGTTGTTGGGTTGGTATATCTTGACTGGTGGAGCCAGCAATCTTGGTCAGGCAGATGGTCTGGTCCAGTTTTGGAAATGTATCACCTGGAGGTAATAATCTGGCTCCTCTTTGAGAAGATTCTTCTGGCTCAAGATAATTGTCCTCACTGGAATGGTGGCAGCTCCAGTAGGCTCCAGTTCCTTGTCATAAAGATGTTATTAGTTTTGTTTTTTTAGGAATCCAAGGTGATTGAACAGTGACTGTAAAGAGAATGGCTTAGAGCAAAGGCAAATACCAAATGGAGCCAGAGATGCCATGCTTTTCCTCCTTTTAGTTAATTTGTGGGCCCAAGTAAAGACTCAGTGCTTTTCAGCAAAAGCAGTTTGAGTGCCTCTCACATTTTTTTAATATTTAAGGTCAAAAACAGACTAAAAACTATTTCATTTTCTTTATCAAATTATATTTTACATTGATTAAGGAACTTACTTTGATCTTTGTTAATTTATTTTTTAAAATGTTTGCTTAAAAGAGCTTGTTGCATTGTATTCATTTTATACATCCTTAATTCCACTTAAGTGGGGCAGATATTTTCAGATTATAAGTGACTTAGGTTACAGTTTTTATGCATGCTCATGTTTGGCTTAGAAAATAATTGAAAGAATGGATCCATATAGTGTTCCTTGCTTATTTAGTTTTTGAAAGAGAGGAAAATTACACTTACAAATCATAGTGTGCTTCATCAAATAATAAATATTAGCCTTCAAAAGATGTATTATTATTATTTTACAATGAGGCACCATAAAATATAGTGTCTATGTTTTTAAAAATCTAACAGTTTTATAATTTTGATGACTCTTGCTCATTTAATACATGGACACATGACACCTCTGTGGAAAATATTAATATGTTATGATTTAGCTATTGATCAGCTGTTGTATTAGTCAGGGTTCTCCAGAGAAACAAAACCAAGGGCACATATATATTGATCTACAATAGAGATTTATCACAGCATGCAGCTCGTGAAATTATGAGGGTTGGAGAAGACCTGAGAAATCTGTACGGCTGGAGATTCAGGGAAACCTGTGGCAAGTTCAATCATTACCTGAAGGCCTGAAAATCTGGGCCTGAAAACCCAGGTATCGAGTGCTCTAAGGACTGAGGATTAGAGAAAATGGATATTCGGGTTTCATAGCTAAGGAGACAGAGAGAAAAATGAATTGTCTTTTTGTTCTTCTGTAGCCCTCAATAGATTAGATGATGCACCTGCATTGGTGAAACTGATCTCAAATGCTAATCTCTCAGGAAACATCCTTGCAGACAAACAATTGACACAAGGTGACATATAAAAGTAGCCATCACATCTGTAACTTCAGTATTTTCTTGTAGTGTGTTGCATTTACTTTTAGTTGGAGTAATGTTAATGTTTTTGAATTTCTATACACAATAGATAATATATTTGTTAAATTTTAGAACAATTGAATAAAATATTTACTTTCACCTTAAATACTTTGAATTTAAATAACATAAATATACCACTCTGAGTGCCCTGAAGAAAAAAAAAATCAGGAAGAATTCTAAAGAAAATTTAGATAAGGAGTCTTTTCCAGGAGAGCAGCTGGGTAAAGGAAACCAATGAGGGAGTCTGAGTATCCTAATTTTAGCCATAGTGGAAAACTGGAAGAGCATAAGAAAAAATGAAGTAATTGGAGAAAATGATAACTTACAAGTATGGAAGGGTATCCTTAAGGAGACAGCTCTCCATCTCCTTAAGGAAATGCAGTCACTGTCATAAAGAAACATAATATTAGATTATATAGCAAATGGCATGAGAATGACTTTTACTCTTGTCTTCTTCCAGTGCCTTTCATTGATAAACACACATGAGGAGAAAAGTTGAACCAGGTTGATACAGTTTCTAAAGGTTAAGTCCTAAAGAGAAGATTGGTAGGTGATGGAAAGGTGCAGATAGAAAAGAATCAGCACAGCAAATGAGAACATAAATGGATCTAACTGGAGAACATCATCTTAAGTGAAGTTAGGCAGGCTCAGAAGGCCAAACGCTGCATGTGCTCTCTTATATGTGGAATATAGAACTAATACAAATGCACCAATATTATGAAATATTGGTCACACTAGGGAGAAGTCACATATGAGACAGGCAGGTAAAAGAAGGAAACTAAGTTGAATATGGTTGATCTACTCTATGCAGGAATGAATACAGAAATCTTAAACTGGCTGAAACTACCATAAGAAAGGGGCTAAGGTAGAATGAAGAAAATTAGAAGAGATGAACCAATTAGGGTTATAATACATATATACCAGTGGGAGGGGGGAGGTGGTGGGGAAATGGTGTGAGAGAGTGAATATGGTGCAAAAAATGTGTACACATGTATGCAAATGCAAAGTTGATACCTGTTGAAACTACTCCAGGAATGGGGGGTTAAAGGAGAGTGATGGAGGGGGTGAATTTAAGTATGACATACTTGACACATTGTAAGAACTTCTGTACATGCCACAATGTACCCCCACCCAGCACAACAATAAAGGAAAAAATGAGAACATAAACGTATATTTTATGTGAAAGTCCATATTCCAAAGCACTCAAATTAGATGATTATGTAGTTGATTCATTTTCTCATTATCTTGTAAGAGTTCCCAAGCAGTTTTCTTGGTTGTAAACCATCAGTAAATTAGCTAGTTCAGACCTACTTGGTGAATAAGAACTGTACCTTCATTAACCAAATAAAAACTTGAAGATTGGAGAATTGTCTTTGTACAATATGAAATAAATGTGAACTATATCACTAAGTACATGATTTCCCGATCAATTAATTCAACATAGACTGGTAAGGAAAGCTGGCAATAAGAATGAATTAAGTGTAAATTATTTCTGCAGACTGAAGAATTAAACAAAAACAAAATCAAAACCAATAAAGATGGCAAACTCAGAGGCTACTACATGAGTTCCCTACTACTCACAGGGATACATTCCAAAACCAGTGAATGTGTGAAATCAAGGATACCATCAATCACTAAATATACTAGTCTTTCTTTCTATACATATAAGTTAGGCATGGTGAGAGATTAATAGCAATAAATAACAAAAATAGAACTATTACAATAATATACAATAATAAAATTATGTGAATGTGGTACTCATTTGAAAGAGTTAAGGCAAACACTGGTATTTTCAGACTGTGCTTGACTGAGGGAGCTGTAATGACAGAAGACAAATCCATGGATAGCAGGGGGAAGCTATTATCCTTACAAACTCAACTCACCCATGGACCTGGTTTAGAGCAGCTCCTTAGATCATTCTCTCCCTTTCAATAAATTTCTTGTTCTTCTTAGCTCTACTACTAATTACCCTGCTATTTTTTTCTGTCTTATTTTCAATTCTACAATATGGAGTGCTATGTAATTAGGAAGTTTCCTTATGATTCTATTAAAATATTTAGAGAACATATTAGAACATGAAATTACTGTTGAATAATTTCTATCAATGTATAGCTAAGCCTAATTTAATAACTGACAGCAGAAAGCACTTGTTTCTCTTAAAAATCCAAAATCCAAATGTAAATTTGAAGATTTCTTTTACTTACATCAGGCTGTTAAATTATAAGCTGAAATAGAACAAAAATAAGTTAATTTTTTGTAAATGAAGAAATGTGGTCAAATAAAGGGAATCCCCAAAGAGATTCAAATTCAGTACCACTTTTTTTGTCCTATACCTGTATCCCTATTTTACTGATTTCTAGTTCACATTTATTACCGTTGTTTTAAACACATGGTTCACTGATTACCAATTTAAAGAGGTTACTGACTTTTTAAAGTACTGTGTGGCAATGGCTTAATGACTCTTCTTTGAAGAAAGAGAAACAAACCTTAATATTATATAAGGTACAAATATATATGAAGATATAGAAATTCAGACTTGGTGCAATCACCCTCAGGAAAGGCATCACAATTCAATTCTCAGGATGGTAATCAATAATAAAATCTTTGCAATAACCTAATCATAATTAACACTTGTGATATTAAATGGAAAGTAGGGCAGCAGGAGGGGGACTAAGTAGAACACCTATTCTTCCATTGCTCACAATATCCTATGTTCTTCCTGAGAGCACCAAAGAATAGTTGTGTAGAAACAAGAGTAAATCAGCCCCAGGGAACACTGTCTCTGTGAGATGCCAGCATTCAGCTGAAGAAGAGATGAGTTTCAAGTTGCTGGACACCCCCATACAGCAGTAAAAAGATATAAGATATTGACACGCTCAGCTGCATCTTGTTAAAAGCTTCCTGCGGGTTGGCAGAATGAAATCTTTATTTAAAATACACAAACTATTGTCAAGGGAAGGATGGAAAAGAGAACACAGTAAAAGGGCCAAATGCTTTGCTTAACCCTCCAGAAGCAGCAGCAGAAAGGAAAAACGTAGTCTCATCATCTTTGCAGCAACAACAACAGAAAAGATGATTAAGACCACCACATCTGCATGCATCTGCTCTTCACATGGTTTCTAGATACATTGTTTCTTTTATTATTAATTATATGTGCATCCGTGGAGAAGGTAAATATATTGTGGATAGCAGGAGAGGAAATCATTTCTACTACTGCTTGGCATTAAGTACAGTAGTATATGTAATGAGTGAGTGATGACAGGAAACAGTAGCATCCTTGAGTCCTATGATCCCTCCTACCAATCAGCTCCAACTCTCTGTTGGTAGTCAGAGGCTGCCTAACAGAAAGTTCATGTAAAACCATTATTGAACACTCACAGGAAAGAACTGAGACAATGTGAGTGGTTTGTATTTGTGTGGGGCGGGGGGGCAAAAGAAGAGAGGGAGCAAGGATGAGAACAAAGAGTTAGTCATCATCTTGGGCAGACAACACATAAGATACTCATTGTAAAGAGACACGTGCACACACAGTTGTGCTCAGTATGCATCCTCTTGGTTTATATGTTATTATTTTCAAGAGCTGTTTTAAGTATGATCCTCCTTGGATGAGTGAGACCAGTGGCTTTAGGGAGACTGAGCAGGGAGCTTGGCAGATGATGGGTTTACAAGAAGGGTCACTTCTGAAGAGCCAAGGAATTTGGTAAGCAATGAAGCAGGCATGAAATAAAACCAACCAAACAACAACAACAAAAACAGTGAAACATCCCTGGGGAAAATGCCATGTACATTGATTAAACTTTATTTCTTTTTGGGAGAAAGTGGCATGTCTGCTATTCGATCATGGACTTAGAAGGAAGGCAGATAGCTCACTGCTTTTTATTTTCTTTTCACACTGTGTACACCTTACAGCAGAGGGTACCTGGAATGCTCTCTTTTCCAGTTATTGGCAACGGGATAACTATTTTGGCTTTTTTATTTCCTTTTAAGCATCACAGAATAACATTGGTGTTTTTAGCAGGATACAGAACGTTTGTTGTCTATAGCTACGTGCTCCGACCAGACATAAATGATGATAAAAGGTTGCTGCATTTCTCCCATCCTGCCCATCCTTTCCCTGAAGCTCCAGTTCCCACTTCTAGCTTTGTTCAGGGGCTTTCAGTTCTCTCCTTCTGATTACCAAGTGTGAAGTACACCTTCTGTGATTGAAAGACCAGTCTGCTTCTGTTGAGCTGTCAAGGAGGTAGAGGTGAACCATTTCCTTCATATACCTGCCTGCATCTTCCCCTCAGTATGGAGGCTGCTTTCCACCAACTCTTTCACAGGGTTTTCCCTTCTCAACAAGCATACACCTTGGCTGAGCCCTCCCTCTCCCTCAAGCCCTGTGAAAACTACTAAGTGCCCCTACTGAGACCTGCAGACAGTACTTGTAATGAAGCTCATTCCTCTTGCCAGTCAACCTCTGCTTCTTGTCCCTTCACCTGCCCCAAGTATCCTCTCCATAAGCATCCACGGTAATGTGAACAAAATCTCTGTCCCTAACATTTGAGAACCATGGACTCTTTAACCCTTCCCGCCAGTCCCCCAACCAAAGAAAACCATAAAATAACGAAAAGCACGAGAACACCTGGAGACGCACAACCTGGATCCACACCTGGACGAATCCTCTGTGGTTTTAGAGGTCAGGAATAGCCTGTGCCTGATATATTCTCCTCTCCCTGCGCAGATCATTTGAACCTAGAGCCCTGGGATCACGTCACTCCAAGGACCCATGGTCGTAGGGATGGGGGTTCGGCCTGCTGGGTGCCGGGGCAGCTCCGGGTCGGGTTCGTGCCTGGTTCCCCTCCTCCCGCCCCGGTGCCTCCGCCTCACCCACTGGCGGGAGCTCCGAGCATCCCTCGCCTCATCCTACCCGCCTGCCGGAGCGGGGCCCGCGCCGCTGGCAGCCATCAAGTGGTTCGTTAAGGAAATGCAGGTGAGTGCGTGCGGCCAGGCGGGCGGCTGCAGCTGGAGAGGCGGGGTGTGTGCCTGTGTGTGCCAGCCAGAGGGAGAGCCACCACGAGCGAGCGAGTGCGGGAGCCGCCAGGGATGCTCACCGCCTCTGCTCCGCGCCCCGCCGCGCCCGCGCTCCGGAGCGCGTGGGGCAGCGCCTCGCCCTGACAGCCTCGCCTCCTCCCGTGCATCTCGGTGGCAGCTCCACGGGCGGCTCCGGCCTCCCCACCCCACCCCATCCCATCCGCTCCCAGCCCCAGGCTCTGCTCCTCCTCCTCAGCCTCCTCCCCTCGTGCGGCTCTGACAGCCTGCTCGCCCGGGAGGGTGCAGGTACTTTGCCTTCAGAATAATTTGCAGGACCCAAGGAAGCTTTTGGAGCACCCTTTTCTTTTTCTTCTTCCTTCTCCCCGTCCCTCCGGAAAAGAAGATCCCACTTTTGAAATTGTCAGAACCCCGAAGCACCCCACCAAAGCCAAACCTTGACGGGCTGGCTTGCATGTGCTGCCTCTGTTTGCAGTTTATTCTGGGCCTGTGTGGAATAGAAAGACAAGAAAAGACTCCTCAGGGTTTCCAAAGAGGAATGGAGAGGCGGCTTTAGTAAGTAAACTGCTTCTCTGTTTCTTGTGTCTAAACCGAGGCATATGGTGAACGCTTTCTCCTCAATGGTAAGGACAGTTTGTTCGTTTTACCAGGGAAAAAAACTTGACTTACATAACTTCAGTAGTTCTTGTTTGAGAAGTGGTTTGCTAAACAGTTTTGTTTGTTTGTTGTTTGAGAAAGAATATCTAGGAGACTTCTGTATGGGCAGCCTTACTGGGGATCTGATTTGTAAACGTTTATTGTTCATGGGCTATTAAGAGCTTGGCTTGTTTGGTTGGAGCTAAGATTTAAAGAATGCTACCTGGAAAAACTTGAGAATTCTAACCCTGTTGACATTACTTTTTCTATTACCTTAAACCCTAATCCACCCCAACTTCTATCCTTCTAGGACTTCATTTGTTTGGTTGTTTTATCTTTCCTTCTAAAGAGCACTTGCAAAAAAAAAAAAAATGGGTCAAGGGAAGTTAACAAAAATGGTTTTCAAGACCAGATGAAAATCCTTTTGAGATTTCTTCATGCCTGTAAGCAGATAATATGTGGCGGAAATCCTGGAACTTGCCTAGTTGAGAATTTGGAAGAACTTAATTTGTAGAGGGAATGTAAAAAGTGCTTTGGAGGAGCAGGAGCTGATGCTGTGACTTTGACACAGCAGGATATAAACTGTGACAGGGGCTCAGCAGCCAGTGACAGGCTTAAGGTGGCTTCTCACGCTGAATATTTCTGCATCAAAAACTTTTGCAGGCAGTGATCCTCTTGGGGCTAACATCACCATGTCAGTGGCTGCAGCATTTCTGTAAAAACAAACAGGACACTTTTCCTTTCTATATGAAAGGGTTAATGATATTTTTAAAAAGAAAATATGTAGTTTAACTTTTGCCAGTTATTTTATAATACCCAAATAAATCTTTTGTGTTATGTCAGGAAAAATATAGTTGAGTCAGTTTGTTTTTGCACAGAGGGAGGGAATCAATAACATTTCAGCATTTTTTCTCTTTATCACTGCCAAATGGATTCTGAATCTAATTCTTCTTGCATTGTTACATGTACAGTAGATACAGTAGGAATTGCAGCTTAAACAAAACAAAACTGATTTTCAACAAATTGTAAGTTCTTTGACACAATTCCACTTGAACTGACTAGTGTAGAATAGTGATTAGAAAAAGTTTATCTTTTTTCCTTAACTTTCAGTTATTTATCTCAATATAAGCCATACTTTTCCAACAAAAACCCTGCAAAAGTTTAAAGCAGATTGAGAATTACAACTACTTACCTTACAGAAAATTTCTTTTCAATAAAACAGCTTATTATCAAATAATACCTAAGGGGTTTCTCATATGTAATTATAAATACTGGTAAAGTGAGAATATTTTTACTTCCTTTAACTCAAGTAAGTATATTTAAAAAAGCTCTCTTCATTGAACTTTGATTTTAAAAATTATGAGTAAACTAATTATTAAAATGGAGACATCTTTTAAATTACAGTTGTTCAGTGTTGGAAGCTCTGTGTTTGGACATAAATTTTAGAGTAATGAGGAGGACAATATGACAGTGATGAATTTGATGACATGCAGTTACCATAGATGGAAGTCATTGGGCAAAGACATGTCATTGTTCCTTGAATATTACTTCATTTCTGACCCCAGCGGGGTATTACAAGCCCTGCTCCTCTCCACTGCCATTTATATTATTGGTTAAAAATAAATTTAAAAGTAATTTTAGATGAAACCATTGGTTGATCAAATTTGGGTTATAGCATTTGACCTCTACCCATTTGTTACATCAGGTTTATGAGAGGACATCTAATATTTAAAAAAATATTGAAAAATAAAGAGAAGACTGTTCATATCTAATCACACTTAAATAGTGGCTCAAACATACTATTACATCTATTTTTGTTATAAGGTATCTTTTGCCGTGTAGAAAAAATAGGAAAAAATTTATATTCTTTGAATTTCTGAAAGCAGACTTAAAACTAATCTGACATTTTGCCCCTGTTATAATTATGTCATAGTGCCAAAGACAATACTCTGAATTGAAGCTGTTTCTAGGAAAGCCTACATAGATATCTAATCCCTGTCCATATAATAATCAAGAAGAGTCAAACCTAGATGGGGTGATTAAATTGTCAGCTTTTTTTTTTTTCCACCAGCTTTCTGTGCTGGTGCAACTTTAAAGTTGAAAGAAGAAAGTTGCTGGTGTCAGCAGCAATGTGTTTTATTATGCAATTGTTCTTGTTATTCAGATCAGATAATGGCCCGATGAAATACATAAGCAGTCTGCAGGGAATGAATGATTAATTCCTCTAACGTCTGCTTACTAAAGGAGTTCTTACTAATAAAGTGCTGTGTACCTGCATTTGCTTACACTTGCAATTGGTGAAAGTAAACATACTTTTCTTTTCCTTTAATATTAACATAGAATTTACAAGTCTATTCCTGTAACTATAGCAACACAAATATGATTTTGTAGACCACATGGTCTTCCATTTTATGAATCTCTAGATATGATAATCATTTACTTAAGACACTTAATTTAGAAAGGAAAGCAATATTAATTAGATGTGCTATTGGAAGGTTGAACTATTGATAAAAAATGTTTTTCCTTCTATGCAATGACAGTATATCATTCCTGTGTATTAGTAGTAGGGTGCATGAACATAAACAGATGCAGATACAGAGTTCTAAAAGTGCAAATGAAAATTTTCTTTAGCGATGTCACTAAAGAAAGCTTAGTGGAAAGCTAAAATATACTAGCAATGCTAGTAATCAAGAATTAGCTGGCAACTATTAAAATACTAGGGATGGATTACAGTAAAAATGACAGTTGTGGCTGCAATTGTAAATTGTTTTGAGGTTAGAGAAAAATTATTAGTGTAACTTTTGATATCTCTATATTTCTAAATTTGGATTATAGGAGAGGATGCTGAATGGTTGGAATTTATAATGCAGTTTGAGAACGGATCACCTGAAATGCATCTTCCACATTGGAAATTAATCTACTTACATCTTCTTTTTAAAATTTTTTTCTGAAAATAGGGAAATTTAAAAATTGGATAATGAAAATCAGTGTCTGTGTCTATGTATATCTATTTATATTGCACATTTAATAGTGCAAACAACTTTGTTGTAACATTCCTTTGTTGTTTGGAGCAAATACCTTAATTTCATTAATATCATTTTAGATGTACACCTATATTAAATTTAACAAACTTTAGCAATGCAAATATATGCTAAATATATTCCAAAATTCAAATTTAAAGGTTAAAGTGAAAATTGATGAATAGTGTTTTATACCCAGTTGAATGCCATTTCAATTTACTTATCTCCTTGTCTATTTAAGTGCAATTTCTTTATAACTACTGTCAATTCACTGATATTTTATTAGGTCTTTTAGCAACTTGGCATCAGTAAAGAATAAATAAATTTCCACTGTTACAGACAATGGAGAAATTAACTTTTCAAATTCTCTCAGGATGTATACAATGAATAAAAATGACAGACAAATAAAAAGAAAAGAAGTGTACTCACTAGGTGAACACTTGTATGATTGCAGAAACAAGAGTTTAGGGTTATCCTCTCATTGGTTAGAGTTGGCTGTGTGAAATGAGGGAGGTAACCAGTCAGTAGCTAGGTTTTCTCCTCTGTCAAGAAAAGAAACTGGTCTAGTAATTTGAGAATCTTTCACTTTCAAAATCTTATGAAACCAGTGAATAAAACCACTAAAATAATTGATCCTAGCATTTAGCAAATTGTGTGATTATACTATGAGAGTTTTAGTATCAAAAAGGTCTTTGGGCCAAATATCTTGTTTGAAGGAGGGCTAAGGAAATTGTCCTGAAACCATGTTAGTGGTGCCTGGATGCTGTTGTTTCATGGAATGAATGTTTATTTGGAGTGGCTTTAGATTAGGAGGATGGAGCTTATGAAAGGAGCAAGGGGGACGAAAATTTCTCTAAGCTACACTTCCCTCTTGTCACTGAGAGAACTTTACATGGATAAGCATTTTTTAAAATTTCATTAATAAAATATACAGGTATGAGAACATAAAAGTAAAAGTGTCTCTGACCTTCCCATTTTCTTCTCTTTATTCCTGCTTATATGTAGCATATAGACAAAAAGACACAATATAAGTAAATTCATATCTTTTTACATGTATAGGCTGTCAAAGTTAAAGGGAAACAGAAAAATTATTTCAGCCTTTGCATTTTAAAGAGGATACTGAGAATTTCTAATATGAAAAGCTAGAGGCATAAGATGAATTTCCTATTTTCACAGGTAGGTTATATATACCAGTTCAATTGTATTGAAGATCCTGAATTGGCAAATGCAGAATAGACAATACTTTACACACCCATGTGTACATTATCAATAAAATAACTCCATTGGTGATGGAAGATACAATGTGTTTCTTCAGAAAAGACTTCATATTGGTAATGCTTCTTATCATGGAAAAAGAGCTCAGAGAATGAACATATATGAGACTAATTTTAAATGTTTTATTTTCTCTTAAAGAAAAGCAAGAATTTATTCCTCAGTAGAATGCATATGACATAATTGATGAAAATGGAAACTTTCTTTCCCTCTAGGAAAATCAATATGGCCAATCCTTTCCATTCTGTGATATAAATATTTGAATTGCAGTAAGTAGACCTATGCCTCTATAAAATATATATTTTAAATCTTGGAGCCTGGGAGATCATGCTCTATTTATTTTTTAATTTGCAAAATAAAGCTGATATCATAAATTAGCTCTACAGACTTTGTTTATTTTTATGTTGTGTATTTGCGAGTTTTCAGATATAGATATGTATGAATTTCATCACATATTTTCAAGATGAAACTTAGTGAAAGTGATGTACTCAAAAATTTTAGGAGTGTATAATTGAATAGGTCAAAAGAATAACTTAGACTTGTATGTGATAGACTTGTGTGTGACATACCAGATTGCTTCCTGTGGTAAGTTCATAAATCATATAAAAGCTCAATAATATTCCATATTACAAAGGCTTCATCTCTTACAAGTTTATAGATTTTCTGAATACATATTGTGATAATTAAAGTATCCCTACATTCTAATATACATTTACTTACATTAGACATTAAGAAAGAGATAGAACAGATCCATTGTTGATTATACGCATTTAATTTGGGTTTAAAGATGCCTTAAATTAAATCCATATAATATTAACTGGTATGCCTTATATGATTTATTGCATATGTGATGCTATCTGATTTACTGTGTAAAAGAATAATAAAATGATTATAATTAAACATAGAATTAATGAACTTCTGGAAAAATTATTTTTAAGCTAGGAAATATTTAAGTAACCAATTACATAACACTACTAATACATTCATTGTGCTGGAACCACTGAAAATTATAATTTTAAAAACTAACCAAAGTTATATTTCACAAATATAGTGTGTATTAAAAAGGGGACCCATTCAGAAACTAAATGAACAGAGAACAAAGCCAGTAAGAATTATGCTCCTACTAAACACAGTCATGCATTCTCAGATGTTTATCAGAGTAATAATTCCATTGCTTTGTTTGGTTAGATGGTCCTCATTAGGGTAACACAAAAACCTAGAACACAGCTTCCTTCAACTACAAGAAAATAACCTGTATTTCATTCTCCATCTCCTTTTCCAGGATTGGTAAATTTAGAGTACAAGACCAAAAACAGAATATCAAAAACATCACCAGGAAACCCCAAGCACCACAAAAACCAAGCACAAAGGAGTGCTTCTTGTTTCTAAACCTGAACAAAGTTAGGCCATTATCCAAGATTTTATTTAGGAAGGATGAAAACTACTTATATAAGCGAGCATCCCTGGGATGTTCTCTCAATACAGTGGCCTAGAATCTTCATAATCAAGGTAAAATGTTCTATTCAGAGGTGGAGTAAGGATGGGGAGGGTAAAGGCTAGAGTGAGCAGAAGCTTGCTAATATCACTCTAGAAATAATAGTCTTTCCTTCTTTATTCTTCTTACAAATGGTTTTCAAAATCAGAGATGTCTTTTTCTCTCAGGCTAAGTGGTCATCAGATTCATAGAGGAGCCTGGCTTACACCTCCATTGTGCAATGTTTCCAGCTTTTCCATGGCTCTCATGTATTTATTAGGAACCAAATATGAAAATATTTGTCATTTAATAGCCTCTGTAAATTCTTTGTTAATTTTACCTCAAAAATTGAGGATAGGACAATAATTCCGGTATCATACTCACATTATAAACTAGTACTAGAAGTTATTTCTACTGTTTTTTTTAGCTTAAATATCTTGTCACATCAAAATTACTAAGAAGGATTACTCAATATAAAACACATAGCAACATAATCTATATGATATACTTTGGTCCTTAAATATTTATTGTACCTTTTGTATGCCAAGAAGTGCTGAGTAAAACACCCATATGCTAGCAACATAAAAATTTCCTAATTTTGACTATCCTGTGGTTTTAAGAAATGATTTGATAGAGAAGATGGAATCTCCGTAAAACATGTCTCCCTTTATGTCACAGTAAAATTTCCAGGTCCTTGCTCTCCTTTGCCTATTTCCTTCCTTATTCACTTTCATCCTGAGACCTCCCTTCTGGAAGATGTGTGGAATATGTGTTGCTATTTAGCACTTGCAGGCTGCTGACTTCCACTCAAAGTTGTTGTCATCCTTTTTCATCTTCATATAGGACTGCTTCAGTGCCAAGTTTTCATGTGGGTCCTACTCTGCAACGTTCTAGAGAAGCAGTACAGCATAGTAAGCATTTGGGTGCCAGCCTCATGTTGACACAGTATAGAAAATACCAGTGAATCTCCATTCTACTGAAGCTGTAAAGAACCTTATTAATCTCTTATATTTCTCAATTCATGGAGTACAAGTTGGGGTTGAAACTTATGATATTATTTCAGCTGTAAACAAATCATCATAGCAGTAATGTATTGGCCTTCTCAGGAAGATGACAGAGAAAAATGAGGAAATGATGAAGTGAGTGTAAGATATTTTTATAAGAGGTTCATAATGGGCTTGTTAAGCATCTCTGACATTAGTAAATTTCTCTAAGTTCATTTCTTGATTTGCCATGAAATCATGGAAACATGACTAAATTTTAAAGTTCCACTTTTATATTCTCCCCCAAACCCTTATTAAAGATATATTGATGGCATTACACATCAAGTACTACTTAACAAGATCTTATGAAAAATAGTGCCCTCAAAAATCAGAAACTTTTTACATTTTGAAATCTTGAAGCTGAATTATGTGCATCACAAAAATTGGAAGAATATTTTGCCATTATCTATAATTTCTCACTGTATTACACAATGTCCATTAATATTCATTTGTGGTACTTATTTCAAGGGACTATTGCTTGTAATTGTAATGTGTAAGGATGGCCAGTGGCTTCTTCTCTGAATGGATGTGCTCATTCTTTGTCATATGTGTTCTCCTTTTGTTTCCTCTTAGGATATATATGTGGTTAGCTCTGTAAGACATGACTTAGCCTCATCATTTATACCTATGTGGTTGAAATCAATGGGGCTTTCTTGTGGTAGAATTGTGCACTTGTAAGGATTGAATTTAGTAATTCATTCTCTCATTTCCCTATCCCACAGGAAGGTGGTAATCCTTCCTTTTTAAAATTTTAAGTGCTCAAAGCCTGCCTATTTTCTGAGGCATCCTTTCCATTTTGGAAACATGCCAGCATTGATTAACGAATTACACATTTGCTAAGGTGCATTGATATTCACTGGATTTTTGAAGTAGACATCACTGCATCTTAAGAGACCTTCTCATGTATTTTCAGAGAAAGAAATTCAGACAATATCCAAGAATGTTTTGGTGTAAAATCTTATTTCTGCTGAACCTGGGGATAAATCAGCTTAAGAGGATAGGCATGAGGAGGTCAAGTGATTTCTAATAGTGCATTCTTTTTTTCTCTATTATTCAATAGACCATTCTCTTCTCATTTTTGTTTCTATTGCCAAGTCCCCTCTTTTGCCCATTTCCTTTGTACTTCTTGGGAACCTGATATTTGGATACACAGAGGTGACTATGTTGGCCTTATGAGAAAATAAAGTGGTAGTTATAAAGATTTTAAAACAGAAATACTATTTTTATATTGTGCAATTCCCTTATACCTAATTCACCTCTCTCATCAGCATAAGAATCCACATTTCATAAGTAGTCCATCACTATTCAAGAGTGAAGCAATTGTAACTTTTTGCCCCAAATCACGTATGGACTCAGGCTCACTTATGATCTTCTTTTTGGGTTCTTGAAATATTTTATCTTGTAATACCTTCTAAAGAGCTCTGGAGAAATCTTCAGATAGAAGTGGTTAATAATAGCTAACATTTATTGACTCTTTAATATATCCTGGTTACTATTTTACATACTTTACATGCATTAACTTGTTTATCTCTCTATCACTGTTATGAAGTTTATATAATCATTATCTGTGTTTTGCAGATGAGAAAACTATGGCACATATAGGCTAATTAACATGTAGGTAGCATAGCAAGCTAAACACCTAAGCATTCTGTTGGCTGACCCCATAGTGTAAATCATTTTACTTACTGACATCTTGGCATGAAATAATTTCTCAGATTTGTAACATGTTTCCTCAGATATGCAACATTAATCCTTAAGAGAAATGTCATGATTGAATAAATTCTACATATCAAAATTGGAAAAAGTGAGGGATCTTTGATTTGCTTTTATAATTCCTTCAAATGAGGGATCAAATACATGAATGCAGAAGGGAAGATATTGTAAAAGTTCTGCTCAAGGGAAGAAAGAAGCAGGGAATAAATTATAACAAGACCAAATAACTCTGGTTATCTCATCCAAACCTTGAATGGGCAAGCGTGGCACAAATGCTTTTGAGTGAATTTCTTTAGTTCCTTTGGAATTTTCCATCTTGAAGAAAGAAAACCTGTTGTACTCTCTGCTTTTCTCTGTGGTGGCCTTTCAAGTAATGTCACTTTTCAGATGTGGGATTTATCAAGGTATTTCTTACTACTCAGATCTCTATAGCCCCTTTTTCACAGATATTATATTGCATCAGCTCCTTAAATACCTTGCTGTACTTGGTGACATGTGAAAGAACCACAATATTTGAGAACCAACCAAGAGTTTTGAGTCAGTTCACTGTGTATGAAAGGCACAAAAGAACAGAAATAAAAAAAGCAGGGAAAATGAGTTCCTCATGCAGTATGAGGTTTAGGATGACAGGGTCTCCTTTGTCAGTGACTGCAATTCAGAGTGTTTTAGTACACAACCTACATGATAATGAAATGACACTCTCATAATTAGGTGTTATAAAATAAAATATACGTTTTCTGATCAAAATCAGTAGAGAAATTTGTGAGAAGTGGAAAACCAAATATTGAGTCATTTTAATTACAATTACTTGTGTGAAAAGCTTACTTTATTTGTATATGCTCATTGCTGTATGTTCTATCTACACCACTGAATCCATTAAATTAAAATTTTGTAATGTGTACTTGATTGCAATAGTAAACTACTTTATTTTATTTTTCCACATATTGATCACCGTTCTTAACTTAAAGTGCAGATGCTTACTTGACACAAAAATGAATCTAGAGTATATGAGTTACAACAAAATTGGTGGCTTAATCTTCAGAATATATGGATGGCAAAGTGACACTGTTACCTCAATATTAACCAAATTTAAAATGTTTAATAAAATAATTCTCAGTGACCATTTACCGAGTTTCTAGTGTATGAATCATGCTCAATATGTATTGATGGAAATGTGGTGCTCCAATAGAGAAATGGCAAAAGAAATATTAAAGATGTTCTATAAAATTATTGGAAATCTTATGTCACTTTCAAAAAGAATTTAAAAAATAGTACCTTTTGGTCATTTTTAACTTATTCCATCAATATTTCTTTTAACTTAGGTATGCATTTGTCAAGTTAAAATTATAACAAGCACTGCAAGATAGGAAAGCACATACTTCAGGAAAGACAGACAATGATTTGAGAAATAGAAATTCAAATGTAAAAATTAGGAATTTGAAGTTGTTTTATGAATTGCCTCAAGAGCTTCACAAACCTCTGCCTTTCAGGTGTGACAGATGCATAAACATTTAGCGAATAGAGTAATTGGATTATCTTTTCCCCAAGGAGATAGTTGCTTTTCTTCTTAAGGACGTCTGATTACTCAGTAAAGAATTTCAATGAATTTTTAGTAGTAAATATGAATTGAAGAGTAGAAAATGTGCCAGACTGGACATTTTTATAATGTGAACATTTCCATTAGAGTCCTTCCTAGAACTGCTAAACTGTTAAACTGCTTATTATAAGCTAGTATTTTGGCCTCTGTCTCTGAACAGTTTGATTTAGGAGCAGTGATCAAAAATCAAAAAGAAATCTGTAATATTTAATAGATTGATAGTAAGAAAATTTTATTTCTTTACTATTTACAAAGAATAAAGACCGAATCTTCAGTTCCAAAGGGATTTTTTGTAAATAGAGTCACTGTTTCTGAAATGTAATGTATGTAGCTATATATATTTAATGTGTAATATAATTTAAATATATAGTATTATATATTTAGGATTAGGTGTCCATAGATGAAGGTGAACAGATGTCACAGGTTCAGTGAATTATAAATAATAAATAAGAAAACAATTATAATTTCAAAGGAGTATAGTTTATTTAGATGTCTAATCAAACTTTTGGTATTATCTATATTTAGCTCTATAGGGTCCTACTATATAAATTACATTTATCAGATTTGAACCTACCTTTATTTTGAATGAAATTGTTCCCTGTAGCCACTAACATTACTTTGGGAACTTTCCAAATCTTACCTGAATAGCTGCCTCCTGCTTTTCTGTCTTTACTTCACTTCCTCTATTATTTTCTCTGCCAAAACATGTTTTAATACAAATATGATTATGCTTATACTATTAAATGATTCCTCATTGCAAGGAAGGAAATGTTGAAAAAAAGTCTTAGTGTGTATGACAGTAAGAGACCTTCATTATGCGAAGTGCAGAGAGCCTGTTCATGCCTTTTTCTTGCCTTTCTCTCATAGAACTTTATAACAAGGGCATATAAACACATTGTAGTGATAAATAAATAATTTAGGTACCTTGTGATAAAAACGATGATATACATGATGATCATTAAATTTTTGTCTGTTTGGAGAGGCAATATCATAGTTTGCAATATTATGTGTGTATATCCTTCAGATACAAATTTGAATCTGATTTCTGAGTATCACGGATAAATATTTTTTTTTCCAGTCACTGCCTTATTTGCCATAGAACCGAACTTTTGAGGGACCTCTTTCTTTTTTGGATTTGCTCAAGTTGAACCTCCTACTATATTATTTCTGCACAACAAATTGATCAGTTTTCTGTTGCTTCCCAGCAGCAGCTAGTGCCTGCCATACAGAGTAATAATCTCTAGCAAAATTTTATGTGTTTCCCCTGCCAACTCTGAAGTGGTCAGCCTCCTTTGGCTCATCATCCTGGAACTGTGTCGGTTTCTTACTGTAGCCCAGCCTTCATAGACACATGCTTTTCTCCTCACAGCTTGGCTGAACTCCAGGTCTTTGTTGCTAGAGATGTGACTGTAACATCTGTTGAGTATGGAATGTATGTAGTTACTCTCATCCATCTTATGCATTTAGGTGCCCTTTCTGGGCTTGTGGTAAACATTGTATAACATGAAATCTGTCTTGAAGAGAATGTTGCAATACAAAAAAGAAAACAATACATGAAATGACTTTTTTCAATGTAGCTTTCATAGTAAGAACTTCTAGAAAATTCAAGTATATTTATATAACATCTGTCCAATACTTACGCAATTATCAAATAAAAATGATTTAAATTAAATTTATATATATAATTTATTTATAAGAATCATTTTTGTGTGTGTGGTCTAGAGATCGAACCTAGGGCCTTGCACAGGCTAGAAAAATGCTCTACCACTGAGCTACATCCCCAGCCCTTGTTTTTTCTGAGACAGTGTCTTGTTACATAGTTCCAAGGATGGCCTTGGACTTACAATGTAGTCCAAGCTTTCTTGAACTTAAAAGCTTTTTGCCCCTACTTCCCAAGTGCTAGGATTACAAACATATGCCACTACACCTGGCTAAAATCACCGTTTTTAAGTTGATCAGTTTTAATTTGCTTTAGGATTTTTAAAAAATGTATTACAAGTCAGGGCAACTCTAACTTAGGACCCTTCCCAGGTCTGGGGGATTTACTCTTTGCTATTTTTCTATCTCAATAAACTCTCCTACATTACTCAAAGAAAAGATTTATTACAAAACTATATAATTCTGGTAGCAAAAGCTTCCAGTTCTGTATTTTAAATGACTTTGGAAAATGGTGTATAGACCTTTAGTTACTTAAGGTTTCAATTTTCAATGTAAAATTATCGTGATGGTCATGAGATTGTGAACTATTACTTTGATGTAAAACATTCAGCATATTGGTAGATCTGGTTCTTTGAATCAGTGACTAAAGCTAACCATTTTTGGGTCTGATATGTTGGGGAGACTGAAGGAATGAGAAGGCTGAAATTCTCTGATTACAATTGTAAAGAATCTGTCTGTTTTGTCCTGTCTGGGGGTTTGTACTAGTGGGGGAGGGTGTTAGGAAATGGTGTAGGAGGATGAATGTAGTTGAAATAGTATGTACTCATGTATGAAAAAGGAAAAATAAGACATGTTGAAACTATTATAGGAATGAGAGGGTGAGGGGGTACAAAGTAGAATGATGTAGGGGATGAATTCAACCATGATATAATGTAAGAACTTTTGTAAATTTCACAACTTACCCCCAATACAATAATAATATAATAAAAAAGAAGAAAACAAAAGAATTTATTTGTTCTATTATTGGTGAATAACTTTACAAAGCTAATGATGGAACAAATGGATTTTTATTTTTCTTTTAAGATAGAATAATCTTAAATCACTTCAGTCTGTGTTGAATTTTGGAGTTGAGTTTTCTGAGTAAATTTAACAATCAAATGGTGAAGTGTTCTTGACCAAACTGAAAAAAACTGCTTGCAAATATGTGCCTTGCAGGTCATTGTTTACTTATTTGTTTGGGTTTGATTATAGAATAATTAATCTGACAATTCTAAAGCCCATCACCTACTATTTGAATCATATATCAAAATACCTAATCAATACAAAATCAAATAAATTTAAAATACTTCATCCACATGTTATATTGTAATAACTAAATGAGCAGAAAGGTTAATACTCATAACTTAGGTATTAAGTAATTAAGAATGTATGCAGATTATAATTAAGGCCTATTGTCAATAAGACCAAAAACAAGTATCAAAACCAAATAGAATTATTTTTCTCACTTAACAGTCCTAAGGTAAATGGTCAAGTCTGCGGTAATGACATTGTTTTATAAGGTCATCCATGGCTGCACCTTTATGCCATATTGTTGCTCATATAACACCTAGAAAATGCCCCCATCTGCAGAGTCAAATATGGATCATGGGTGGAATGGAGATTAAACAAAGCAGATTTGGACAAGTCCAGTTTCCTAGGCAAGGTAATTTCTATTTCGATCCTGTTAAACCTAGTGAGGTGGTCATATTCAGCTCAGATTTACTCATGTAAATCTGTGAAATGTAGTCCATTCCTGGGTAGTTATGTACCTAACCAAAATTTGAGAATTGTTATATTTTATTTTTTCTATTATTTTGATACTAGGTACAGAATCCACGGACATGCTAGGCAAGTGCTGTTAACACTATTCTGTATCCTACCTCTGAGATTTTCTGTTATTTAAGAAAAGAAAAAAGAACAGGAGAATAAATAATGAAGGACCTAGTATACAATAAGCATTTATTTCTCATATTATCAAAAAATGTTTGTGGCGTACGTTCTCTCTCTGCCTCCTTTCTATAGTATTCTATTTGCTACTTTCTGAATCTAGAATATAGAGTTTAGGTATTTTATTATTTATACACTAGTTTGTAATATATGTCGTATCTCCTTTATGTATTTCTTATTTGTACTATTGATAATTGTGCACTTTTAACAGTAGTCCTTGGTGTCTCATTTGATATATGCATATATATATATATAAACATGTATATGCAAAATAAATCAAAGAATATAACATATGCTAGGGAGTTTTCCCTTCATAAGCATCACACAGATAGTTATACAATGTTTTAGTCTGTTTGAAGCAATCCTTTTGAGAAACACCTATACATTTTTTGTTTGATTTTTGGTTCCAAAACACTTGCTTTTAAGAATAAGGAGATGAAGTTCCATGATGTTGAATACTAAACTTGTGTATCTAGTTTCTCAGAATTCAGGGTACTTAATCTACAGTCCAGACTTCTGTGTACTGGAGTATGACTATCATTTTGTATATTTTTATTTATTTTCTACCCAAAATCACTTGAAAATATAACATTTTTAAATAGGATTGCTAAAATGTTTCTTAATTTCCCTTCCAAGTTGCTGAATCTGTTTTTGCCATGCTGTTGAGTTCTAATCAGAAATTATGGTAGCAGGTCAATTCTGTTTTCTGAATACACACCTACTTTGTGCTAGAAAATTCAAAATGCTTAATACTTATGCTAAAACTGCATGAAGTATCTTTAAGTCTGGAATAACATCTAAGATGAAATCCAAGAATGACTTGAAAACAAAAAAAAATGATACTTTATAGTTATAATTCTTATCTCTTTATGTGGTATAAAATTTTCTGAATTTATACAACTGAACCATATCCTGTAGTTTTCTGGTCACTCCATCCACAGTGCAATTATTGATAAGACTGTCATGGTTTTAGTGAATCCTGCTGATAGTTTTGATGAGGGCAGAAAATGCCTATATCTTATGTCACATGCACCCATCACAAATGCGCTAGCTCTCATGCTTTCTCTAGAAAGATATGTAAAGTTGCTCACAGAGTTAAAATACTATGAAAGCTTATAGCAGGCCTAACTAGAAAGTCTCAATTTTTGATGGAAGTCATGTTATGGCCTTAATATAAACTGCAGAATTTCTAACTAAAAAGGATAACATGCATCTTGCTTACATTCTAGTAAACAAGATTAGATTAATTCTAATTAATTTCAATTAATTCTGAAATGTAGCTTTAATTTTTCTAATTAACAGCCAGTATTCCTAAATCTGAGACTTCTGGCGGAAGTTAATGAAATCTTTGCTTAACACTGCAGTTACATTATAAATCCTGCTGTTGAAGTGCAGAATGCTTTAATTAAAACTATTTTCTAATATAAAATGAGCTTCTTTAACTCCTTAAAATGTTTCAAGTTATGCAGTATTTTAAAATGGATACTATATAGTCCAATTTCACTTTTCATTTCTTCTGGATTGATACTTCAATGTTAACAAAATGCTAGTTTTTCCTTTTGGATTCAAATTCAGTAAATTCATTTGAAGAATGAAACTGGTCATTCTCAAACTATGTTCATTCAAAGCACAGATTGTTATGAATTCACTTTTAATAGATATCAAATAAAATATATTATTATAGGATATAAGGAAACAAGCTTGTACATTTGAATATAATGCATAATATTTTTGTAGGACTGAGATTTGAACTCATGGCCTCAAACTTGCTAGACAGGCATGCTACCATATGAGCTACATGACCAGGTCTATAATACATAATTTTAAGAGAGTATTTAACGTACAAAAACAGCACATTTTTCAGAGAAAGCTTTATTCCAGAGCCCTTTTATGTCTCTCATTATTTGTACTGTTGGTAATTATGTATTTTCCGCCAGAAATCCTAAGTGGCTTGCTGTATCTATCTATTTATCTATCTATCTATCTATCTATCTATATCTATCTATCAATATAGATATCTATCAATATAGATAGATAGATATACACAAAAATAGATAAAAATCTATAATACACTCCAGAGAAAATATTCATAACCATTATACAAAGAACTGTATAATGTTTGTATTATATTTAAATTAATTCTTTTAGAATCATCCATACATTTTCATATTTGATGTGATTTAATTGGAAAAATTACATATATTACCAAGACTTGATCTTTACTATTGATCTTTACTATCAGTCATATATCTCATATACTGTGCATATTAAATCATGACCAAGAAATATATTCAAGTAACATTCTAATGGTAAATGCAAACATTCTTAACAAGTGCAAGGGCAATTACTTTTCAGTCTAACCAATTATCATATATGTAATCATATTTTTCCTAACAAAGTAAATTCTTTTTCTTTAGCTGATATTTTTGTCTACCTTCTCATCATTTCTTTCTTATATGTTGGCATTAGTGACAATAATTATTTTTATTAATGAGCACTGGAGACATTTACTCAAATTAGGTATATTGATAAACCCCTAGAAAAGCTAATAGAATGTAGGAAATAAGAAACTGATAATAATTATTAAAGACCTTGTTTGCAACAAGAAGTAAAGCATGTGCCTAGTATGCAGAAGGTCCTGGGTACCACCCTCAGTACAAGCAAAATAAACCTTATTTATTATCATAAAAATATTATTTTAGAACAGACTCTATCTCAGAATTATCAGACTATGATGGTTTAATCGCATGTCTGTGTATGACAGTCACTGAATTTAAGGTAATAAATGAAGTAATGTATACATGTGGGAAGGACATAAAATATATGCTACATATAAATATAAAAGAGTGATTTTGGAAAGAACTTATACTGTCTTCTGTTCAGTATAAGTTCTATAAAGCTAAATGATAACTCGTATTATAAAATGAGTTGTTCATTATTTTAAATATCATGTTTAATAGTAAACTTGTCAGAAATAGTCCAGTTCAGATTTCAGTTCCAGCTACACTACTGATCAGATTCAACTTGAAAAAGTGAGCATTGTCATAAAAGTTTGGTTTTCTCATCTATACACAGACATCTTGCTTCTACCTTAATGTGTTTTTATGGGAGTAAGTTAGAAAACAAGATAATTGTAAACACTGGCATATGTTTGATTAAGGAAAATTAGAAGAAAACTGATTTGAAAGGAAAATAACATACAGTACTAATAACATCCATAAAGGGACAGAGGTAAAGAATACATATATGTCCTTTATTTTTCTTTGTTTTACAGATTTTTTTTTTCTGATCTGGGGCTTGAACTCAGGGCCTTCACCTTAAGTCACTCTATCAGCCACCTCCCCTTTTTTGTGATGGGTTTTTTTCAAGATAGGGTCTCACAATCTGTTTGCCCAGGCCGACTTTGAACCATGATCTTTCTGATCTCTGCCTCCTCAGTAGCTAGGATTATAGGCATGAGCCACCTGCACTCTGCTTAGAATATTTTTAAATTTTTTTTGTTGTTCTCAATGGCAGTATATTGTGGCATTTACAAAAGTTCTTATAATCATATATATTGAACTTGAATTCATCCCCTCCTCCATTCTCCTTCATCCCTCCCTCCCCCCATTCCTGGAATAGTTTCAGAAGATATCATTTTTCTATTTACATACATGTATACACAGAATTTGCACCATCTTCACCCTCCTTCACCATTTCACCATCTCCTCCCTCTCCCACTGGTACCAACACCCTCAGGCAGGACCTGTTTCGCCCTCTTGTTCTCAGATTTTGAATAAGAGGAAAAAATGACAATTTTGATTGTTTATGATAGCTGCACAGGTAGTTTCCTTGTAGCACTTGCATGTTTACCTGTATTATAAAATGATTTGGTTCATCTCCTCAATGTTTTTTGCCTTAGTCCCATTCTTATGTGTTTTCAACCAGTTTAAAACTTCTTGTATACAGAGTACATCAACCATATTCACTTTCTATTTTGAAAATTGAATGCTCTCTAATTAGTATGTGTAGAACTATTGTGGATGCCTTCTTCTCTTATTACAAGGTATCATATTGTGTTCTTAATATTTTTTAAAAGTTTTAAGTTTAAGATAGAAAACACTGATAAGTTAGCTTTTTAATAAAAAAGTTATAGCTTGTAGGGAAAGTGTTTTGAAATACACTTTACAATGTGCTTTAGAAAACACCTACTGCAGATCACTGACCCAGGTACATAATTACCATTTTAGTTTATTAGAGAAATGCATAAATGGCATCCATGAATCAATTAAACAAAAATGTTCCAAGAACATTGAATGATGTGGAAACATATGTAAAGCGCAGACACCACTCTAAGGCTGTGTAGCAGATGAGTCCTAGAAGACAATGTACCTGCCTGCCTATAAAGGATCAGCTTATTCTGTGATCCAACTGATTAGGAAACATGTCTTTCTGAGGACATGCACCTGATTATGTTGGCTTTGCTTAGCAGCCATCTAGAGCTCAGATGGCTTTTTCAGTTGTTACTGACATTTCCAACTTATTCAGGAGAAATTAATGGTTGAGGGAAAATTCATATAAAGACATTCAATTATTTCCAAATGGCCTTACTATTTTTGGTTGTTCATGTCTGTTTTTATTTTTACATCACTTTCACCAGTAATTTTCTTATTTATCAATTAACATTTAATATTTCTTTATCTCAGCTGCCTAGATAATTAGTCTAGTCCCATGGATTTCTGTAAAGACAGTAACGTGGCAATGGATGCTTTCATTTGACCTACACACCTTTCATTTTTTTCTTGGAAAATGGTATCTCTGTAAAGTTAGACAAGAACCACACAATGTAAGCAAATTAGTTCTTTTATTCCTGAGGTTAACATACAGTCTTACTATATCCTATAAATAGTTAACATTTAAATAATTAAGTCAACTTGTCATTGAACATAAAGCTCTCCTGAAGACTCCCTTTCCTCTACATCTTGACAAGATGAAAGTAAAATTCAGATCATTTGTATCTCTTTAAAATACAAATGATTCTGTAAAGTGGCAGTTTTCATTTAATTTGATTCTGTGACAAAGTTCTGCCTAGCAATGTGTCTCCATACTTCAGCACAAGGGAACCAAATATTTTATTCTCAGCTGCCCTTAACACACATCTTTAAACTAGCAGATTCTGTATGGTACCTCATTAGACAGAGTAATTGTGTCAAGGGTTTGACCTTGTACCTGTGAAGCAGCCTCCCATTCAATGGATGGTGTGAATGAGTAAGTGGGTCAGTCTCAGAAGGTTGCAAGCCATTCGTTCTCATTAGGCTGCCAGCTATAAAACTCAGCAACATAACTGGCTGTTTGAGAAATTCAGCCATTTATTGAAAATAGTTCTAGATCTGCCTTTCTTAAGGAAATCAGCATTCGAAGAACAAAAATTAACTGAAAACTCAGGTATTAATAGCATCACTTTAAGTTTGCTATATTAAGCTCTCTGCTTATATTTAGGCTGATTTTATATTAATCAATGATCATAATTTCATAGGTACTTTATCCTTTTGAATTTAGTAAATAAAGATTGAAATACAAAAAGGTATTATGGTATCCCTATTAAAGACTGCAAAAGCAATATCTGCTTCAGTTGTACTTGAGATATGTGCAGTTTAATTTATACTTTATTTTTAAGGGGAACAGAGAATAAATGTTTCTTCAAAACTGTTAGTAAACTATCTTCTATAATTACAAGTGAGGGAGATTATATAACCCACTTGTTTAGGCCTATTCTAACTCACAGAATATGATTTTTTTTTTGTAGTACTGGCATTTGAATTCAAGGTTTTGTACTTGGGAAGTAGGTATTCTACCACTTGATCCACACCTCCAGCCTGTTTTGTTCTGCTTATTTTGAAGACAGGGTCTTGCTTTTTGCTCAATCTGATGTGGATTGTGATCTTCCTGTTTTATATTTCCCACTGTTGCTGGTATAACAGGCATGAACAACCACTCCCCTCATGTTTCCTTTGAGATGGGGTCTTTCATTCTTTTTTTGTGCCAGCTGGCCAGAAACCATGATTCTCATGATCTTATCAACTTAAAGGTGTGAGTCACAGGTGCTGGGCTATAGAATATGACTTCTTTGAACGGGTTTACCAACTAATGTAAATTTAAAAACTGAGTGGTAAAGACTGGGGCACCAAAAAAAGTGTATTCGTTTCAGGAAGAAAGGGAAAAACCTCAACACTTTCTGTTTTAATGATAAATTGATTTTTTTATGTGCCAAATATATGTTCTTAAGCCTCTTGCTTATATACTAAGCAAGAGGCTTACAATGGCAAGGAGGGAGAAATGTTTTGTGTGAAATGTAAAAGCATGGTTCTAAAATTTTAGATTTCCTACTTTCTCTCTAAGCAATAAGAAAAAAGTAGACATTTTGTCAAGGCTACAAAATAGGCATAAATATCTTTTTTTTTCATAGTAATGCTTACTTTGCTTAAGATTTTTTCTTCATTTGAAATGAATTCATTAAAATCTCTTTGGACCAAGATCCAAACTATTGGTCTGCCAAGATTCTAAGAATTTTCTTTCTCTTAATATGAAGTATGTCATTCACGTATGCAATTTACATAAATATTCACCTATTTATACATATAAACAAAATTATTCATGAGAATGCTTTACAGAAATCTAGACATTTCAAATAAGAACACAGTTCTGAACTCATATAATGACCTCAAAATTACTAATTCCCACATTTCTAAATATTTTCCCTTAGTTTAGGTTTAACTAGCCTAAATGATAAAATGGAGATATATTTGCAATAATATTCATATGATCATGGTGTTCAACTCCCATAGTTTTATTTGTAGGATTTGGAACAATTATCTATGGCTATTCCATTGTTTTCTTCCTTTTGTTCTTCATGAGCAATTACTCTCACATGTGTGCCATAACCGTATCACTCAAATGACAGTGTATAGTCACTAAGAACATTAGTGTCTCCTATGATCTGGTCAGAAACACAGTGTTTCAGGCCTTCCTGAGTCCACTGAATGATCCTCTTCACAGAAAGTGATCCTCATGTGTTTCCTACTCAGGATGGAGAAGCACTGTTCTATAAGACAGCAGGGTTCTCCTGATAAGGTCACTTGTCAACATTCTACATCATGTTACAGTCTGGCCTTCTGCTCTCATGTAATTAACTTGATTGTTATCCATAATTGGGCTTACAAAACTTTCCCTATGAGATGCTGGAATTTTTTTATCGTGTAACACTTTCATCCAACCATGAAGCAATTCTCCCCTCTTCAAGGAGATATTAAACTGTATTTTAAAACTTATTTCCTAAAACTTTTAGGAAATAACTAAGTTGACAAGAAGAAAGACAAACTTACTGTGGTCTGCTCCATCTCATAGCTTTCGTTCACAGGCTCTGGTGTTTGTTCAGGAGTGTTCTAGCACATTTTCCCTTCCCATTAAACTCTTCTGCATAGGTGTTATACCTAGATTTCCGGCGAGTTTCATCCCAATTCCTAGGAAATGTTGGCAGAATAAGAAGTTCCTAGGTTGAACATGGTGTTTCATCCTCTAATACTAATTTAATGGGAGGCAGAAATAAAGAGCACTGAGGTCTGAGGCTTGCCCAGTCAAGAAATTAACAATACCCCATCTCAACAAACAAACTACTTATCATGTGCCATATTTGTAATCTCATCTACTCAGTAGGCATAAGGTGGGTGATCATGATCTGATTCTTACCCTGGGTGAAAAACATAAGACCCTATCTGATAAAATAATTACAATATAAGAGATGGAAGCATGGCTCAGTAGGCAGACCATTTGCAGAGCAAGCACAAGGCCCTGAGTTTAAAACCCAACATTGCCAAAAAATGTTTTTATTTCACTTCCCTATAAGAATCACCAGTAGAGTTCTCAAGTTTTGTTCTAGATGAGGCCTTCTAATAATTACCTGTTTGCACAAAACAGTTACTCTTAATATTTGGTGACTTAAAACAACTAATATTCATTGGCTAAGAAGTTTCTATGGTCAAGTCTTAGAGTGGATGAAATGTGTGTTCTCACATGGACAGGGGTTGGGGTGAGGGACTTCCAATCATCTTAGGGATGAGTGTGTCTGTGAAGATCCACTACTAATTAATTACCACGTGGTCTACATTGGGACAGTTATTGCATGGCAGGAGAAATAGCAAGTATAAGCAAAAGAAAGAAATCCCTCCCTGCCCTTTTGATATCAATAGAATTGAACCCCTAAGTGAAGTCCACATACAACAGGAAGGAACAATGAAGGGTTTGAAGACCATTAGTGAAGGTCATGGGGGCCATCCTGGAGGCTGTCCACACACTTTCTTCTCAGGATAGTAAGAGACCTGGGTTTTTGTTCCCAACAAGGCAACCTTGCCATATACTACAATATATAAGGGTATGTTTACATGAGTGGCTGCGTATACATTTTAGTGCTTCAAATAATTGTTTCTGTAATTAGATGGCAACTTACTTTAAATTCTTTCTGAAGCCTCTTCACCTTGTGCTCACATCTCCTACAAGTGACTCTCAAAACAAAACAAGATAGAGTCAACAGATCCACAAGCTGATTCATGTTCACCAAAGGACATAGTTATACGGAATGGTACACCAACTATGTTAGTATTTCTTCCCTTAAATGTGTCTTCACTCTCAAAGTTTTCTCTCCCTCCCTCCCACGCACACACACAAACACACACACACACATTCTCATACATACAGATGTACATATGTATTACACCAAACATTACAACACAACCTTGATTTATAGTCCCACATTGACTCTTACATGGTTACTTCATAGTGCTTGTAAGACGGTCGCCACATGGAAAAATCCCCATTTCCAGAATACTCTTTTACTTTGGATTTTCATTACAAAGTTCACAGATCTTAGAGTCACAAAATTTCACTCTCAATTTTGACTACTACATGTAATTGTCAACTAGACACTGACAAAAATCTAAACTTGAGTTACCGCAATGAGAATATTGAGACCATTACTTAATTTGTCATTATATATTTATTTGGGTACTGTGTAAAGCACTGGGGATAAAATGGAGTGTAAAAGTCACTATCATGGAAGTAATACCTGTCTACCTCACAGATGAGGCACCATATTCCTTTGCTAACACACATTTTATATAACACTTTATAACTTACCCAGCATTCCGTCCTCCAATTTGTTCACTTCTCAGTAGCATAGATAGTAGATTTATCTTTTGTGGTGATAACGCTTATATATAAGTCTACATTTCCATCTGGTAAACTGAGAGTATAAACTTTAATCTAATCTGATTCCATGTTTGGTTCAATCCCATATTTTTAGCTTTCTGTGAGCACTCTGTTCTTTTTTCTTCATCTGTGCTTATACATCATTTATACATGTGTGAGGCCATGAGTTCAGTCTCCAGTGTCCAAAAAGGAAAAACAAAACAAACAAATAATCTGGTTTCATCATTCAGCCTATCATCTCCTCACTGGAGTGTGGTGGAGTGTGAAAGGCAGGGACCACATTTCCGTTTTGCATCTTGAGTGCCTTGCTCAGTGCTGGGTCCACGGTACATGGGACTATAATTCTTAAATAGGCAGGAGTGAGCCAGCCTGGTCTTTTTGACTGAACAAACTATATGCTCTTGGCCATGAGTTTCTTTAAGTCTCAGATTCCTTCTCTGAAAGAATGGTATGTATAACAGAGAGTTGCTGAGAAGGTTAAATGAAATAATCTGGATTAGACACCTTTAACAATGCCCACCACCTAATAAACTATCCTAAATCTCAGCACCTTCTAACTGTCTTTCTTTTTCCATATCCTTTTGCTTCTCTTTACTATTACATTGTTTTTACTATTATTAAATCTTCATGGTTAAAAAATCAATGTAGTTTAAATCAAATTCAGAATTTTGTACATATTATAGATACTTAATATTTGATATTGTAAATCAGTGAATAGTTGATATTTACTGAGCATCCATTAGGTCCATTGCACTGGAGTATATGCTAATAAACACTGATGAGTGAATATCATTTTCTCCGGAACATACTATGGTGACAAATAGTTTAGTATTTCCAACCTTGGTAAAATTCATCTTGAGAGAGGTGGGGCTGCAGTTGCCTGGGCTGCAGCTTTCTGGTAGCTGAAAACTGGAACCTTTGCTGCCAGATGCTCTGATTTGTTTATGTACCATTTGTCACAATGGGCTGTTCATACTTCTGCCTTCACTTCTTCACTTTGTTGATTTAATAACACCTCAAGTGACTTGTTATTAGTAGTAAATAACACTTCAAAAATTTAATACCTGTTTTATTCATAGAATGCTACATTTCTGGGACCTTGATAGTGAAATAGTCTGTCTTTAATGCCTACCCTTAATTTCTTAGAGAAATATAGCTGGGATATCGCTATATAAAATGCAAATGGATAAGTAAAAGGGTATTGATTTAACATTTTATTGGGCTAAAAGAGAAAGAAATCATTATAAACCAAGAATAGTGATGGATGCGAAAGTTTATATTGATGACAAGCATTGCTTAAAAAGTTGATTTGTGTGTGTACCCACATAAGTTTTGAAGAATCATTTCAAGGATGACAGTAACTTACTTTTTACAAGGTGTCAAGAGGAAAGAATGCATCCATTATACTTTCAATCATTGTTGCACTTAGTTTTCAAGAAAATTTTATGCCTCCCAGCAAACTTGATAAAAAGAATATAAGAATGTAGTTCATACCTCTTAGATTCTTACAATCATTGTGGTTTGTTTCCTGTATGACTAACTAGAGGATTTAGTCTCACAAGTTACTTTTTGCAGAATTGCAATGTAATTTTTACACTTCCTTAAGAAAAGTGCTTTTTGACATCTTTTTCTGAATATTTTTTTCTCACGAATGTTCTTTTCTATGTCACTTTTTATTGAGCTGAATATAGCAATTTAAGGTTGTCATGATACCAGTCTATATTTAGCATTCATTATTATAAAATTTCTCTTAACCATCTTTGTGAAGGCCGCAAAGATCCAACATTTACATTTTGCCCATCATGTGCTCATAGTTCATTCCATTTAATCATAGATGAAAATAATCCTGTGTCCTTGTTGAATCTGCTGTGTTTTACTTTCTAATATAAAAAACGAGAATATCAAAAAAACTTAAAAATATTTAGATCTTTAAAAAATTTACTTATATATAGATATATATATTTCTTTAATGCAATTATTTTAAAAAGCACATCTTAACCTGTATAGTTTCAAATAAATATCTCATGTTAAGTATGAATCTTATCATATAACAAATGTATAGTTTTCCATCCCCTCTGTAATACTTTCTCTTTGTCAACGTTAAATTTTATATTTTCCTTGCTAATCCAGTTACCTCACTGAATAGAATTCATTTACATATGACTTTTTCATGCATTTTTAAATGTGTGAAATAGGTTATTTTTGTTAGCTTAGCTGTTAAACATTTCAAAAATTGAAAAGTCTGCTGTTACCTGAAAAGTCTCCCATATTTTAATAGAAGCCCTTTACCTTTGTGTGAGTGGGATGTGGGTGTGGGTGTGTTACCTGTTAATTTTATGCTCTATTAATTGTACTCAAGGAACTTTAACTCTCTCCCTTGTCTTTCATTACAGAAAAAGCAACATTGCCTATAAACACACAACATTACATAGGATTAGGTGTAATGTATCTATTCCTGCCTTAGATAAGATGTTATGATGTCAGACTTCTCCACCAAATTTCCAGCTCTAAAATCCTGTGTGTTTGAAGTATTAATTTTCTAAAGGCCTTTGGGAGAAATATGAACATTGTTTTTGACTTGGACAATATATGTTCCTCCCTACACTTCTAAAGCTGAATTTGTTGTTCAGATAAATTACAATCTCCTGACTAAATAAGGTTGGATAATAGTTAAAAGTGTATGTCAAATACAATGTATATGGCACTATCTACATTTGGGTTCTAGTCAATGGGAGAAATACACAAATAATGATGAACAGGTGAGAAGGAGCAGTAAAAATAATTACAATTTTGTAATATTAAATTGTCAATTTATTATCTAACATAATTATTGCATACATATATTATTATTTTAGTGATTCTCCAATTTACCACTATTTGTGCAATTCTCCCTCTGATGGAAGATAATGTTTAACACTTAAATATATTATTATAATTCTCTTTCACAGTTTAAAGGGAGTAAAATTATAAAACATGACTAAAGTGGAGGTAAAATTTATTTAACTACTTTTGTTTAATTTGTAAATTATGATATTTTGGCCTAATGATATTTTGGATGATTCTATTGAAGGTAGAGGTAAGACATTAGTGTTCCTTTGGCTATAGAACCAAATTCTGTATCAGAAGTGCTCCAAGAAGCTTACCCATGTTACACAACTAGAACCAGAGTCAGAGTCAGATAGCTTTTTGATAAGTCATGTCATTGACTGATCTTGTAATATATGCATATATGTACATATATATTATAGTATATTCCTGTAGTAACTCTTCTGTGTATCTCCTGCCACCAAGCCATTCTCGTTGTTCTCCTGTTTCTTTATACTCTTACTTTACAAACTCTTGAATATTTCCTTTATTCACTGAAGGATCTGAATAATATCATTCTCTCTATTCTTACCTCAACTTGTCCATTATGCTGATTGTTATCTGTGTCCACTCAGATGACTTCTCTAACACAGAACTCAAGTCCTTGACTCTCTCACTACCTATAACCTTCTATTCCAATCAATATCTCCTCTGAACCTCATCACACATTAAAGAAAAACCCAAATAAAATGATCCATTCCCTAAGAGGAGCCTACTTTCTTACTTGTTCCTATCATGACTGCCAAAACCATGGGTCTCAGCAGTCTCTCTGCAGTCTCTCTAAGTCTTCTTACAATCTATACTGCTGTGAATCCAAAACATTATGATCACCTTTTTGGTGACAATGTACAGACTATCATCTTCATCACTTGTGATTATTTCTGCTAGAATATGTTTCTTGTAAGTAGGCCTGGGTCTCTCATGTTTTAAAGTTATTCACAGTATAGAGAAACCTATGTAAGTGTACATTAAGTGAATAGATAGCTATTGAATATGCTCTACATGTGAAATATTCAGAAATTGGTGAGCAGTATTATCAGAAACATGGTAGATTATCATTCCAAAATCTCAAATTCTCAGACTGTGCTTTCTATGATTATAAAATAAAAATTAATCTACACATTATGGGCAAGGTAGATATGTAGACCAAAATATATGCATTTAAATAATCCAGATTTGAAAAGAACTGTGCCATTTATTCTAAAATTCTATTAGTATGGCATTAATTTCACATTTTGTCTAAAGTTTGTGTTTTGGAGTAGGAAAGAATGTAACCTGTATGTATGGAGCTAAAAGAGAAAGGGAAACTAGAAGGCAGCGATATGAAAATTCAGGTCTAAGTGTAGAAACTGACCTTCGCTAATGGAGAAACTCTGCTACTTGTTGACCAGCAGTGTTGTCGTGACCTCCATTAATCCAGGAGCACCCTGAGAGATATTCTGCTTTGACCACATCTAACATATGGCCAGATCCCACATGACATAACCTACTTTGTAAAAGAATAAAGGACAAATCTGCCAAGAGGCACTTTATCAAATTTCTAGAAAAAAAGATGTCTAATTTTTCACTGATATTAAAATGTTTCCCTATTATCCTAATGACTTGTAGCTTCAGAATTCAGATATGTTTGAGCAAAAAAAAATTCTAAGACTCGTGGCTTCATTTATGATTTATGGCAGTGACTGAGGATCCCATTTTCTTATGGATTATAGAGTTTGTGGTGAATATCTTGTGATAAATATTAATATATGAAATATGTATTTTGAATGCATCTGTCCACACAGAACGTAAATATCTTTACTTCTTAAAAAACATCATTTACCTTCTATTTAGCACTCTGATATCACTCAGAAATGACCTAAGCTGCTGAGACTAAACTGAGGGATAGTAAAATAAAAATGGTTATTTGCCTAATTAACACAGCAAGTGAGTTGTTTCATTCCTGCATGTGGTGAGTAATTGTACACAAAATACAAAATCCCTGCTAAGCCTCCTGACATTAATTTTATTCCTGGTTATTATCACTGGGTATAGTAGTATAACCCTAAATTAACTGAAATTATAAGTACTTCTGCTTGACAATCCTTTGGAAATGACCTCAAGAATTCTTTAACAACTGTCTGCTTTCTAAGCTGCCCCTATGTGGACATTCAGCATAATGTTGAAAGAAAAAGTTTAAATTGTTTGCTTGAGGCTAGGACTAAACCATTCAGTGTCTAAAAGCTTGTCAATCTTTCAGTATTGGAGTTGTTATAAGACATTTCTACATATTTCTTCTCTCAAAATTTGGAATAAAATGGAGATGAACTGGCTCAGTTTAAGTTGACACTATGGTTCTGATACTTAATATTGTTTTACAAATGTAAAACATTGAAAAAATATTTCTTCAGGACTTACTTAGTATCCACTAGGTAGTATTCCACTTACCATATGTATGAATGATAACTCTTAATCTTCATCACAGCCCTATGGTGGAAGGATAATGTCCACCGTCAGTTTAGAAAGGGGAAAAGTAAAACCCAAGAGATAGCATCTAACTTCCATATGGCTGGGTCTGGCACTAGGATGTGTCAGAGCCAAGATGGGAACCCATGCTCTTAGACCTTCACTCTAGCTCCTGTGCATTTTACCTTTTATGGTGAGAGCAGTGTTGCTTGGAAAATATTTCCTATATTTGAAGAATTAACTGAACTATTTGATTATCTTTAGACATGCAGATTCATTAAGATCCATATGTATTTAAAGCTATTTTAACTGTAAAAGAAAAAATACAATGGGAAGGAAAATTCATTTAAGAATCAGATATACTGCTTCTCTCTACGAGATCAAGTTTCCTTCCTCTGAGATGAATATCATGATTTACAACTTTTTTCAGACAGCACTTATTACCAGCATTAATAATGATTTCATTATCACCAATACTGCTCTTTCACCTCAGCTTGCCGAATTTCTGATAGCATTTTCATTCAATCCTACAGTCATAGATTATTGAACTGTTTTGTACCAGCAAAATTTTATGAAAAAAAAACAGAAAAAGAAACAAAAAAGCAAGGAAGCAAAAAATAATTAAGAAAATTGAAAATGCTTTAAGCTAGTATTCAATTCAAACAATATACTCAAGTAGGCTTGTTGTTTAAAGATAACTGTATTGTTACAAGTTTATATATATATATATATATATATATATATATATTTTTTAAGTAGTAGGGTTTGAATTCAGGGCTTCATGCTTGCTATGCAGGTTCTCTACCACTTTGGGCCATACATTCAGCCCATTTTGCTCTGGTTATATTAGAAATGCTGTTTGCTTTGGCAAGCCAGGACTATAATCTTTCTATTTTATGCTTGCCATCATAGGTAGGATGACAGATATGTATCACCATGCCCAGGTTTTTACTTTTAATATTTGAATTTTGTCACTCCTCACCCTCTTCCTTCAGGATATCCTCACAGTATCAGTAGCTAGGATTACAGCTGTGAGCCATCGGTGCCATGCTACTTTTATGCATTGTGGGTTGAAATAAAAACATATTAGCAATGCACAGAATGTTCATGTGTTACTTTAGAAATGGCATGGTCGTTTCAGAATTATTTCCACCTGCTTGCCAAGAAGTGTCAAAAACTTATAGTGATATTAATATCATCTCTTTGAAATATATTATAATCCTAGATTTTGCTGGAATGAGTTACTGCTTCTGTTAGAAAAAAATGACTAAAACTATGTTCTCCTGAGTTTCATACAAGATAAAATATACTGCTGTTATAATTTATACTTAACTAAGGTAAAACAATAAAGAATCAAAGCATTGATCCCAGGCTTTCATTTATTTTAAAATCAAATAAAATTACTATGAATGGAAGTGACAATGTTGTAGCTTGTTACTGATTTATACAATATATTTGAACATGTAGTAATTTCAATTAATTATTTGCTTCCACAAGGGAAGAAATAGTCTCTAAACTCTTGGTAATTGATCAATCTTATTTCTGTTTAAAAATACAAGCAACTGATACACCAGCAGAATGTGAATATTTTATGAATAATGTCTGTTGGGTTTTCTGTTTTTGAAATAGTCTATTAATGGATATTATTTATATCTCTGTGAGTCTGCATGTCTATGTAACACAAATGAGTGTTTGTTTGAATTTATAAAATAAAGATACCTTAAGCTAATTACAACTATCCAAATAATATTTGTGCATATATGTAAATTTAAAATATGTATTTGTACCTGCTTTCTATATGTGGTAAACCTGTATGTATTATCGTATCTTCCTATACCCTAATCATTGCCATCAGAGTATGTAAAATCCCCTTTAGCTTAGACGTCTCATGTGATATTAAACAAATACTCATTGTTATACTGAATTCAGCTGAAGTAGGATATTTAATTTAACTCATTCCTGCTCCTATATTACAAACATGGATTTTGTTATAAAGCAGATTTGATTTCTTTAGACTTTCAAAACCCTTTTAATGGTTTTAATAGGGACCTTTAAACATAAGTTTGCTTGTTTTAATCAATTAAAAAATTTTAAGTTCTACATTGATTTCTAACTCATGGATTAAGTGTTTAGTCTGGTAAATTATTGGTCAGTGTATTAATTTTCTCTTGTTATAACAAATTATTGCAAACTAATGTCCTAAAATAACTTCAATATGTTATATTTCTAGAACTCATATGTTCAAATTGGGGCATACTAGGTAAAACTCCAGATGTTGGTGGGTGTTTATTCCTTCTGGAGTCTCTAGAATAGTATAGGGTGATGAATATATAGTAGGACATGAACCAGTCAAGATCAGTTGAAGACTTTGAAAGCAGAAGTTGACCATTAACAGCTATCTCAGAAATTTCCCTTCGATCTGCAGTTGCATTCAGCATTTGCTTTGGATAATCAGTAACTTTGCATTGATGAAAGATCATAATTAGTTGACAATTGTAAATTTGTTCTGGTTACATGGACTCAATATAGGATATAACTATATTAGTTCCAAGGCTAAAGTAAGCTTTGAAACCTTCTTTTAATGTGAGAGTTATAAACACCTTACACAGAAATGGGTATCTTACTACAGAACGAAAAGATTGTGGTTTTCTTTATTTTTCTTTAGAAGTTATACCAGAGTGCATACTAGTTTATATATTAAAATTTAGAGTTTTCAGATAAGAAAAGGATTGACTTTCTAAATTATCTTGATGACATTTTAACGAACAATTATTTATTTGTAACAGATGTTCTCTATTTCAAGCCCTTTAAATGTTACAAAAAAAGTGGAAATAAAATTGAATGAAAATAATTGCCATAGATATATACCCACAACAAACATGCTAAAGATAAGGGTTAATGTCAACAATTAAGACATTTTTCTGTTTATGGCATCTACCCTTGTTAACAATGATGTATTTAACACTGTTAGATTTTGTTAACAAATATCCATTTTATATTTATAACCACCTGTAGTGTTTATGACAAAGTGAAATAATAATTAAAATATTCCCTTGGAGCTATTGAACATATGGCATGTTGAATCCTCTGTTGATTTTACTGTGACACTGGTTCTATTTTTTATATGTTTTCTCAACATGGTTATTTTAAGTTTTGCTGAAGTGTCAGTGATGAGATAACCATTTAGAAGGAAAAGAAAAATCAGTTTTTCTTTTTGTAGGGAAATGGGCAAGTGTTCTTTGATCCAGACTTCACCCAAACTTGAAATTAAAACAGGACATCTTCATGTTTTGAAATGTTTCAAATAAGATGTGAACCTTTTCTAAATGTAATCAAGAGAGAAAACAGCCTTGTACTGTAATATCTTTCATCTACTTTATTTCAGTGTGTCATAATATTTTTAAAAAATAATACTCAGTCCAATATCAAATGCTGAAATTCCTGCTTAAAATTGGGTGTCTTGATTTCAAATACTGAGGTTCTATTTTTAAGGGGGTTGCATATTAAACCTCATAACATGAATTAAAAGTATCATCTAAGTTCTCTGAGTGTGAAATGCATCATACTTTTAAACAACCACCATCAAAACCAGATAGAAAATTCATTTCAAAAATCACAGTATGTTCCAAGTGGTTATCATTGGTTAATTATTCACATCCTTTTCCTCAATATGGAAAATTCTTGCGATATATCACTAGACTGTTACAACTTATAATGGAAAAATCAATGCAGTAAGAAAATTAAATTTTACTGATAGCCTTTAGGCAAAATGCAATGTTAAAATGCATTTTAGCTTCCCATGTGGTTCACAAGCAGAGGAAGAAATGGAATCTGGGTTAGCTGTCAGAACAAAAAAAAATTTTTTTAAGAAGCCAACAGGCCTGCCTGTGAACCAAACCCTTTCCTAATGCATTTGTCTCTTGATTACTTAATAATGTGGAAATAACCATCCTAATCTGATCATTTGAAAGGTCAGAAGTCTGTTCTACTTTTTAAAAAAATAATTCCCTAGTCAAAATCAATGAGGAGATTCTCCATCTTCCCAGGAAGAGGAGTTAGCCGAAAGGAAATGGATTCATCTCCTGAGCGATGTAACAATGACATCTGTGTCCCTAGGGAGAATAAGTGTAGGGAAAAAGAAGAGAAAAAAAGGTATTGGGAGATGGTCAAACGGAGGGAGAGACTGGAGCTAAAAAAGAAAAATCATCAAGCTGCCATCTTTTGAAGATGTGATGTCTACACTGTTCTTGATGTGGTTTGTAATCATAAATGGTGACATTCTTTCATTGGCAGACAGATACATCTGACAGGGATGGACACTCAAGAATTTCACTCATATTGCATCTAAATCTTTATAAATTCATGCTTTGTTAAAGTGATTTAAAAGAGTTTCTTCTTTGCTTAATTACCAAGGAGAGTGTGCAGTTAATTTCTAGATCATAAATAAAAACACTTTTCTGTTTTAGACCATGACTACAAAAGTCATTTGCTGTCTTCATAAAATGCAACAACTAAGTAAAACAGTTTATATTTTTTCACACTTGGTTCAATAGATTATTTTAATGTTCCTTTTGAAACTTCTGTTATTGAATGGTCGATGTTAATGTTTTCACTAACTTTCAGAGTCTTCACAAGAATTTAATTACAATTAATATTGGAAAGTTGTTCTTAGTTTCTAACTCTTGACAATTGTGATTATTAGTAAGAATTGTGATTATTAGAAAGGACTTAAGTCATTCTGTTGTCCCAATGTCAAATATCAGGTAAGAAAATTATTTTATGTTTTTTAAGGGAAAAATAGGCAGTGAGTACAGTGATTTTAAGGAATGTTGACCATGTTGCTTTATCTCATCACAATGTTAATACAGTTCCCATATTTTAAAATAGGTTTTGTATCTTTCTTGATGTTTGGCTTGCTAAAGACACTTACTCTGAGACTTATTAACAACTTTTAGAAAGTCAGTTTGAATTCTTTTTGTAGGTAAATGGAAAAGGCAATTTATTTAGGTAATGAATCATTTTTAAGTGGGGGGGAGAAGAATCTAAGATATGTATATTTGAATCATGTGTAATTTAATAGTATATTACAGTTTTCATATATAAATTAATACAGAAAGGATGTATTTTTCTCAATTATGGTTTTTATTGAATCATTAACATTAAAATTGGTATGATATAATCTGGGATCTCATTCCTATGGCTAGAAAAGCTTAGATTTTATTAATCAATCTATCGAATTGCATCTTTTCCAGGGACATAGATATTTATCCAAATTTTTTCTGATATTCTTGTTTTTAACTGTTGTGACTTGCTGAATCAAAGCAGCAGAATTTGAATCAAGTTCAATGTCATTTCCTTTAAGAACTAATGCATCTTTGTGGGCTTGAGATACTGAGCATCTCAAGCATAGATACTGCATCCTATGAATGTATATTTCACCCAAGAAGTTTCAGATTTCAAGAGATCCTTTGCATGGAATAATGACATTGATGGATAAGTGAGCACACATAGATCTCATCTTGTAATGGAGCCCAGTGTAACACCCTTGTTTGTACATTGCAGCAGGTAGTGGGAATGGTAGCCAGTTGCTTTCTGTTTCTCCATTTATCAAACCACAGTTTTTCTTTTACCCAAAGAAGATTGACTTCTGTATTGATGCGATTGAAGTTGCTTCATGGGGTTCCTCTGGGGACTTTAACAACGGCTATGCATCTCTTCACAGTAATGTCAACAGACTGCTGAGAATTGTTTTCACTCTTGTGGGAGATACTACAAAAAGCAGAAAACATGTGTTCTTAAACAGATCAAATACTGATTTTTTTCATTTTCTAGGAAAACTTCTCTGTTACATTATTTAAATCTCCCAGGGAACTTAATAAACATTAAATCAAAGATTTATTAGAATCATAAACTTTGCATCATAGCCATGTCTTAAAAAATGATAGAATTCTTCCTTTCTTCCTAGTTCTACTCTTCTTTTACTGATAAGAAGATTAAGGCAGAAATGATATATGGGGTTCAAAAGAAAGTAATTTGGAATTCTTCCCTGACCTGGTAATGAAGAATATACTAATGTTCCATTTACACTGCTATAATTGCTGAGAGTTAACATTTTGAAACTCAAGGGTCTTTGTTTCATGAAAACATGGGTATAGACTCTGCAATGATTAGGTCAGAACAATTAGTTAAAAACTAAAACTTGGGGAAGAGATAGGTAATGAAACTATAAAAGTCCTAAATTTTGCAATCATTATGGAGCACAATCTAGAGTACATAAAATAGTATGCATGCATGTACACCCACATCTATCTCTCTATGTCTGTATATATCTATAACTATCTGTCTATCTATCTATTATCTATCTTCTGTGTATCATCTATCTATCATCTTTCTGTTATATCTATCTATATATCTATCGATCTATCTATCTTGATGAGATTTTTCTAAGCTCTGCCTTCCTACCAACTTCAATGAGATATTTACAGTATATTACATTTTTTATAGATGATTTATACGGAATGATTTACGTTGCTGTTTGTTTAAATACCTGTAGAGCTCTCTCAGTTGTGATTATGTGACTCAAGTTACTGACTTTGACGTTCTAGATCCTTCTGTGGCAAACTCCACCTGTAGCCTATACTTCTTTATCTCTCTCCAGCTATACTATTCTGGGTTTGTTTTTATTTACCTTTCTCACCCCTCTCATTTCATCACTGAAAACAATTTCCTTTCTCTAATATATGTCTTCCCTCTCTTAATCTTTTACTTTCCTCAATTTCTAATTTATTATTTGTTTCTTTTTAATGAAAAGTATGGCTTAAAGATGTCAAATGCTGTGTTTCCTGTCACCTTCTCACCTAGGGTCTGAAGCTATGGGCATTCATAGAATTGAAAGACTGTTACGTGAGTAACTTTCTTTATAGTGGTGCTAGGGTTCGAACTCAGGACTTTGTGCTTGCAAAGCTGTCCATTTACCACTTGAGATAAGTCTCCAGTCCATATTGCTCTGGTTATTTTGGAAATAGGGTCTCACTTTTCCCCTGGCTGGCCTCAAACTCCCAATTGCTAGTATTACAGGTGTGAGCCACTGGTTTCAGACTACGACTGGCTTTGACTACTCTACAGATGAGAGAAATGTAGTTCACCATAAAGCAATACAATTCTAAGTTTGCAATTCCAATAACTGAGTTGGATTCAAATTCAGACCTAATTCCAAAACTAGATTCTCAACTATATTGTATAACTAATTGTACATTAAAACTTCATTTATGATATCTGATGATAATGCAGAAGACATAGTATCAATCTGTAAAAGTAACCTAAGAAGAAACCCCAAGTATCTTGAAAGTGGCCACTGAAGAAAGGCATATTGGAAAAATCAGGGACTAAAGCATCAATTCTTAATGCATTGTGCAAAATTCTCTATTACAAGTTCCTTTAGCTTAGGGAAGACCTTGAACTCAGGACCTCAGCTTGTGAGGCAGAGGCTGTACCACTTGAGCAAGGCCCCAATCCTCCAAAGTCTCTATGATGTAAGAGAGACTTTTAAATTTTTGTACCAACTGGAACCAAACTGTAAAAAACATCAGATTAAAAAGCTGCTATTTTTAATATTACATATTTTAACTACTGAATCTTCTTAGAAATAACAAAATATTATTACATTGTCCATAATGCCATAAATATTAAAAAACACTACACTAATACTAATGTCAATAAATAAAATAGTATGGTACATGAAGCACAATTCCGGAGAACTGGGTAGCATAACCTTATAGTATATTCTACTGAACATTATTATGAATTTGAAGTAGAGTTCTGATTCCAGAAACTTCTGATTCTAGAAATTATTCCTCTGTTATACAGTGTTCTGGATTAAGGGAATTGTATATGGAAAAAATGCTAACCACATAGATGATAAGCAAGCAGATTGCTTAAAGATTTAGACACCTGTAACCTCTACTAAAATGTAGCTGTATGAATACCCTTGATTTGGATCCACCAGATTTGCAACTTTTCAGGTGAGAGTGTTGAATTGGCTGCTAGTTCTGGCTAGCAAAACACTGGAGAAATCTGGGAGTAAAATAAGTTTCTCATCCTATTGTGTGTCAGTGTTGCATGTGTGTGCATATTTTCCAGCTTCTAAACTGAATTTATCTTCAGACTTCTAATCTCACTTGAAGCTTATTCTGTTCTCCTCCCCCAACACCATCTACATTTATCAATATCTTTTTACTAGCATAGTAACATGGTAATAAACAGTTGTTACTTTATTGTAGGATTGATAATTGGTGTGTTTGTGTGTGTGTGTATGTGTGTGAGAGAGAGAGAGAGAGAGAGACAGAAAAGAGAGAATGAAGAGAGAATACACTGCTGAAATATTTTTTTCTTTTTTATGAATTTAGCACTATAATCCTTTGTGATCTTTAGGACATTGTTTTGTATTAGTTACATAGCAATATCCTTTAACCATCTTCACAAACTCATGTCCTTCATGAACAATAAAACATGATGGATACCCCTGGAAATTCTAGTTTATCAAAATAGAAAATAGAAATAACAAATGCAAATCCAGATTATAGATTGAGAGAAAATCATGGACTATTTCCTTAAGATTATTTTTGAAAATCAAAAAATATTAGTTAATCATTTATTTTAATATCCTAATGTATTTAATCAGAGTTATAATTTAATAAAAATTATATCTTTAATTTATGTAGGTAATTAGGCTAATACTGACTTGTTTCATAGATGTATTGATTATGGTAATGCTGAGCAAAGCCTATTTAAATTAGCTAAGTAGAAGATAAGTTTTACCTTGTTCCATTCAGCATATTCAGTTTTTCTCACAAATCCTAAATCTTTAAATGTTTCCATTTTAAGCTTTGTTAAGGTATAATTGAAATATAAGGATTGTATATATTCAAAATGTACAACATGGTGTTTGTTATATTCTTTTATTGTGACTGATTTCCAAACTCACAACTCATATAAGTACTTTTTGAGTGTGGTAAGATTACTTAAAATACATTCTCAACAAATTTCAACTGTACAGTATATTGCTATGAACTGTGGTAACATGCTGTATATGAAGTCTCCAGATATAATTCATCTCCCAGGTGCAAATATCCCCCTATCCCTGACCTTGGCCACCAGTCTCCTGATAACCATACACCCTTCTACTCTTCAATTATATGAGTGGGATTTTTCATAGATTTTTTCATATAAGATAATGCAGCACTTACCTTTTTGGATCTTGGTCATTTCATTTAGCATAATGTTCTCCAGGAACACCCATGCTGTGACAAATAACAGGATTTCTATTTTTGTGAGCACATGTACACACACACACACACACACACACACACACACACACTCATACCATTTTATCCACTCATTGGGTACTGAGTCTGTTTCTATGTCTTGAATATTGTGAATAACACAGCAATGAACAAGGGAGTTCAGATATCTGTTAGATATGGTGATTTTATTGCTTTTCAGTACATACTATACCCATATGGGGAATCGCTGATAACTCTGTATTTATTTTTTTGAGAAATCACCATACTGCTTTTCATAATGTCTGTACTAATATACATTCCCTGCAGCAATGTATAAAGGTTTCCATTTTTTCAGATCCTGGCTAACACCTGCTATGTCTCATCTTTTTGTTAATAGTCATCCTAGCAGGTGTGAGGTGGCATCTCATTGTGGTTTTAACTTGCACTTTGCTGATGATTACTGATGTTGCACACATTTTTACATATCTACTGTTCATTTTTTGTTTTCTTCTAAGAAATGCATATTCAGGATTTTGTCCATTTTAATAGGATTATTATTACTGTTGTTACTACTGTTATTATTATGAGTAATAGTGGTATGTTGTTATTGATGTGTGAGTTTCTTATATATTTTGCATATTAAATCATTATCAGATATATGATTTGCAATTATTTTCCAATTCTTTATGTTGTCACTTTCATTTTATTGAATGTTTTCTTAGCTGTGTAGAAATGTTTTTGTTTGTAGAGTCCTGCTTGTTTAATTTTGCTTTACTTGTCTCTGATTCTGGTATTGTATCCAGAAATCACTGATAAACCCAATTCAAGGTGATTATTTTCCTATGGTTTATTACAGAAATTTTATGAGTTTAAGCCTTCCACTTAAATTTTTAATCCACTTTGAGTTGGCTTTTTTTGTGCATTAATAAACATAGCACATCATTTCTACATTTTGAACTGTGTTCCATCAATTTTCCGCCTTTAGGGATCTGCATATTCTATACATGACCCATACAGCTGAAATGCCTGGTTTGATACAACATTCCCCAAATTTCTAGCACAAACACAATAATTTTCCGTCCCATGTTTTGTTTATGGTTAACACTTTAATATTATTTTTTTCTCATCTTGGCTATAACCTCATCATGAATGAAGACTCAGTTTCTTCTTTATTGACTTTCCGTCAGTAGAGCACTCTTGTACATGTAGTAGGTGCTTCAGAACTGTTTGAATTAGTGAACAAAGTGATGGAGTCTGTTCCATCAAGCGTTACTTCATTTGGCATTTAAGAAACCCACATAGTTCATTGAGTAGCTATGGACTAACACAGTGACATTCTCCTCAGGCACTTAAAACACTTTTTTCATGTATTTCTTTACTTAAAATCTACTTATTGGGTACTTACATTACATTAAACATGATTTGAAGGGTTATATGAAGATGTGGAATTAAAAACTGCCATTGCATTCTAGGGGGGAATAAATGCCATATATCAAAATGCACACAATCCAAGTTTGAATGTGATAAATGTATGAAGGAGCTCTAAAGGAAGGATTATAAGTTTTCAGGAGAAAGAATTATTTCAGAAATCTTGATTCCCCCTTTTTCATTTAGCAATACTTTTACTACTATGAACCAGATATTACAGATACAATGATTAACAAAGTAATATCTTTGCCTACAAAATGCAGTATATCTAAGGTGGGAATTGGCTGATAAGTAGACAAAAAATTCTGGAATAATACACTAAATGACAAGATTTGGCCAGAGTGTAAAATTAACATGTTCAAAATAAGATAGTATGGTTAGCAAATAAATAATACTGAAACTACTTCAGATTGTCTAAAATCTGAAATTTTCATCTGTCCATCCATAAATAGGTTATTTATAAACATTATCTTAATTCATTTCAGATAAAACACTCTAAAATATAATTTGACTACTGAATAGTCATTGCATGATTGGATAAAACTGAATATCTTAATTTTATCAATTTGAAGAAAGAAATATGTTTGTGCTTGAACTTGACTCATTTATCAAATTAAGAAAAAGTAGATTTAAGTGGACATTTATAATGATTTATATAATGATGAAAGCAATCATGAAAATTTATCAAACCAGATACTAAGCAAAATTTAGATGCATTTACATTGCCTTTCTTCAAAAGAAGTAAAAGGCTGTTTAGACACAGAGACATACATATGCACAAATTGGTTGACCTTTTAGTATCTTAAATCAATCATCACAAGTAGTTTAATAAAATAATAATTTAAAATTCAGAAAACCAGAACATCTAGGGAGAGAGAGCAGAAATATTGCTGTCATCATTGGAACTGAATACCACTTTGGTTCTGACCTTCTTGGAAACAAAAGCAAAGATACCACAATGCAAAAAGCAAGATGGCTGGTATTACCTGTCTATTAAATAAAAAGTACTGCAGTAGTTTAAATTATGACTGCTTAAATTCTGAATTGTATACATACATGAGTTGAAGTTAAATATACATTTCCAAAACAAAACTTCAGGGGCAAAAAATTGGTAGGAGAGGAAGCGAGAGTTTTTAGAAAGGATTTCTAAAATTTAAATTCTAGTATTTAAAGTTTGTACTTCCTGGGCTTTAGATGCATGCCTTTGCTCTGTATTCCTTTCAGTCCTTGGATTAGATAGGAATAACTTTTGATCTAACTCATGGGTATTAAAGGAAACTGAAAGGGTAAGTAGTCAGGCACCAACTTCAAAATAAGCAGAAGTCACATTATAAAAGTGTTCTTTAAAAAAACACTAGTAGAAAATATACTATAAAATTTCATTTTGAACCATATTACTTAAGACAATTAATGATTGATATTGTAAAAATTTTAGTAGAAAAAGCTATACTATATACATAAGTGGGAATGAAAGTAAAATTTGCAAAATTATGAATATGCAATAGATTTTTCTTTGGAGAATAGTAAAAGGTATTTTATTTTGACTTTGTCATCAAGATAAGTTCAAATTTAGATAATTCTGAATTTTCATATGAAATATGAAGAAAACATAGAGCTTCACTGCTAGTAAAGACACCCATAGGTCACTGAAGGAAAAGACAACATGCAGGCTCCTGCAGGCCTGCTTAATTCATATCAAGAGACAGGCAAACAAATGCCTATGGAATCACAAGTAGGGGAGCACATAACATGAGGATTGCTGAGGACTCTACAGAAGTATTTATATTGTAAGACATATCTCTCCAGAGCCTCAAATGTTAAGTGAAAGGTAACCATGTGAAAATGAAAGAAAATTATTCAGTGAATAGTTCTAAGAAAATTAACTACTCCCATGGAAGTAAGAGAGAGAATGAACTAAAGCAGAATTCAAACATAACATATTCAAATCAGTTCCTGAAATACACCTAAAGAAGGAATTACTTTAAAACTCTTAGAGAATAATAAGAGCTATTTATGACTCAGTGTAAAGGAGAATTCTTTAAATGAGACACCAAAAGGAAGAAACAAGGAACTGGAAAAGACAAATTCAATTTTATTAAAATTGTCTGTTCAGAAAAATAGCACAAAATTAAAAAGAAAGACACCGGGCAAATATATTTCCAATGTGTAATAGGCAATTAAAGAACTCATATACATAATGTTGACAGAACTTCTCTAAGTGAAGGAGGAATAACCTCAGACATTTTTCAGAAGAGGAAATGCAAAGGGGTAGATAGCATATGAAAATGAACTCCACCTTACAACATTGTAGACAAAGGAGTGGCAAAAAATAAAGTCCAACAGTGCTAATTGTTACTAAGAATGTAAAACAATTGTTCTCATACCCTGTAGTATGAAATTTCCTTGCAGTAAACAGAAATTAGCACATTATTTTCAGAAAATGTGTAGGCATTATATAGTAAAACTGAATATATAGATATTCTAAAGCCCAGAACATTTTATATATGTATCCTATTAAACCCACTTTCAAGTAAGCACTAAACTATTTATATAGTAATGTTCATTCATAATCCTAAATATCTAGAAATAGTTCAAATTCCCACAAAAGTCAAATTGTTGATAGTGAAATAGTGTGAAGAGATTATTGTAACCCTGAACAAAGTTGGTGAATTTTATGTAATATTGAATAAAAGGCTCAAGAAACAAAAGGTTACACACATTACGTTTCCATTAACAAAGAAAATGGAAAAAGGCAACTCTAGGTTAGAATGTTAAAGGTTATAAAACTGGTGGAGAAATTATGTTGAAAAGAAGGTCAAATTAGTGGTTACCTTGTAGAAGAAGGGGCTTGCACATTCTGCACATTCGCCGGCACTAGACATCCTTGTGTGTGTGAGCTTAATGGGCTTTTTTGTAAGCTTGTTTAACAAGGAAAAATAATAAGTAAGTGTGTGCCAGAATTAAGAAATGAAATTTGAAAAGGTGTATATGGGTAAAGGGATATGAAGAGTTTTGAAAACAAATAGGAATTTAGTACACAAAGTTACTGTTTATATTAGGAATTAATAAGAGATGAAGTCAGGTAAAATTGAGCAGGTTCAGGGGAGTATGGGTAGTTTATCAAAGTAGTAGGATCAATTTAGAAAAACCAATAGCCTTTCTTTATATAAACAATGAACAGTATGAGAAAGAGTACCTAGGAATAAACTTAACATGTGAAAGACATCTACAAGGAAAATTATAAACCATTGCAGAAAGATACTCAAGAAGAGTACAGAAGAGGGAAAGATTTGCCATGCTCATAGATTGCTAGAATCAACATAGTGAAAATGGCTATATTATCAAAGCAATCCACATGTTCAATGAAATTCCCATCAAAATTCCAATGACATTCATCAAAGACTTTAAAAAAATCAACCCTGAAGTTCATTGAAAGCAAAAAAGACTGAATAGGCAATACTTAGCAAAATGAGCAATGGTGGAGTGTATTAAAATACCTGATTTCAAACAGTACTACAAAGCCATAGCAATAAAAACAGCAGGGCACAAAAATAGATATGAAGAACAGTGAAACAGAATAACAGACCCAGATGTGAATTCATACAGTTGCGCAACTTGGTACCAGAAACATATGATGAAGTAAAGACAGACTTTTCAACAAATGTTGCTGGGAAAACTTAATATGTGCATGTGGAAAACTGAAACTACATTCATGTCTTTTACCCTGTACAAATATCAACTCAAAGTGGATCAAGGAACTTAATATAAGAGCTGAAACTTTGAAGCTAGTGCAGAAAAGAGCAGGGAATACATTGGAATTATTAGGCATAGGCAATGACTGCCTAAATAGAGTTCAAATGGTTTAGCAACTAAGAGAAAGGATTGAAAAATGGGACTACATGAAATTAAAATGCTTCTGCACAAAAAAAGGAGCTGTCTCTAAATTGAAGAGGCTGCCCACAAAATGAGAGAAAACCTTTGCCAGCTATACATCTGACAAGGGATTAATTACCAGAACATTCAGGGAGCTTCAAAAACTAAACTCCCAAATAATCAATGACCTAATGAAGAAATGGACAAATGAACTGAACAGAGCTGTTTCAAAGGAAATTCTAAATGGCTAAAAAACACATGAAGAAATACTCAACATCCCTGACAATAAAGAAAATACAAATCAAAACCATGTAAATCTGGGTGATGGTAGCTCATGCCTGCATACCTTGAATCCTGGCTTCTCAGGAGGCAGAGATCAGGATGATCACAGTTCAAAGCAAGCCAGCCAGTCCAGGTAAATAGTTCATGAGACCCTACCTCTGAAAAACCCATCATAAAAAAGGGCTGGTGAAATGGATCATGGTGTAGGCCTTAAGTGCAAGCCCCAGTACCACAAAAAAAAAAAAAAAAAAAAAGATTCCATCTCACTCCTGTTAGAATGGCTATCATCAAGAACAGATATTGGGAAGGATGTGGGGGAAGAAGAACTTCATTCACTGCTGGTAGGAATGTAAATTACTGCAACCACTATGGAAAACAGTTTGAAGTCTCATCAAAAAGCTAGAAATAGAGCTGCCACATGACCAGCAATTACACTCCTAGGGATATAGCCAGAGGAATGTAAGTCAGGTTACAACAACCCATATTTAGTGCAGCATTGTTTATAATAGCTAAGCTATGGAAACAGCCAAGATTCCCCACTAAGGATGAATGGATCAAGAAAATGTGGTATTTACATACAATGGAATTTTATTCAGCTACAAAGACAAATGAAATTTTTTTATTTGAAGGTAAATAAATGGAGCTGGAGAACATCATCCTAAGTGAAATTAGCCAGGTGCAGATGTCCAGGTGCATGTTTTCTCTCACATTTGGAATATAGACTTAACACAAATATAGAAATTCTATGAAAAAACAGGCCACACTAAGGGAGGTACATATAAGAGGGGGGTGGGTAAAAGAAGGATGTTAAGAAGTGGAAACTGTCAAGACATCCCTGTTTTCAGATGATATGATCCTATACCTTAAGAGTCCCCAAAAAAAACCTCTACCCAAAAAATCTTAGACACCATAAACAGCTACAGTAAGGTGGCAGGATACAAAATAAACTTACAAAAATCATTACCTTTTCTATACACCAACAACAAACAAATTGAGAAGGAATATATGGAAACAATTCCATTCACAATAGCCTCAAAAAAAAAATCAAATATCTAGGAGTACTTTTAACAGAGGATATGAATGACCTCTACAGGGAGAATTACAAACTCCTGAAGAAAGAGATTGAGGAAGATTGCAGAAGATGGAAAGACCTCCTGTGCTCATGGATAGGTAGAATCAACATAGTAAAAATGGCTATACTACCAAAGCAATCTACATGTTAATGAAATTCCCATCAAAATCCCAAAGACTTTTATCACAGAGATTGAAAAATCTACCCTAAAGTTCATTTGGAAACACAAGAGACCATGAATAAGCAAGGCAATACTCAGCAAAAAGAGCAATGCTGAAGGTACCACAATACCTGACTTCAAATTATATTACAAAGCAATATCAATAAAAACCAGCACGGTACTGGCACAAAAACAGACATGAAACCAGCGGAACAGAATAGAGGACCCAGATATGAATCCACACAACTATACCCACCACATTTTTGACAAAGATGCCAAAAATATATGATGGAGAAAAGACAACCTCTTCAAGAAATGTTGTTGGGAAAAATGGTTACCTGTCTGCAAGAAATTGAAACTAGATCCATGTCTATCACCCTGTACTAGTATCAACTCAAAATGGATCAAGGACCTAAATATCAGACCAGAAACTCTGAAGTTACTACAGGAAGGAGCAGGAAACACTCTGGAACAAATAGGTATAGGCAAAGACTTCTTCAATAGAACCCCAGCAGACCAGCAACTAAGAGAAAGGATGAATAAATGGGACTTCATAAAATTAAAAAGCTTCTCCACAACAAAAGAAATGGTCTCTAAACTGAAGAGACCACCCACAGAGTGGGAGGAAATATTTGATAGCTATACATCAAAGGACTGATAATGAGAATATGCAGGGAACTTAAGAAACTAAACTCTCCTAAAATCAGTGAACCAATTAAGAAATGGGCAACTGAACTAAACAGAACTTTCTCAAAAGAAGAAATTCAAATGGCCAAAAACACATGAAAAAATGCTCACCATCTCTAGCCATAAATGAAATGCAAATCAAAACCACACTACAGGATGTGAGGGTGATCTGGCTGCGACATCTGTCACCCCATTGATCGCCAGGGTTGATTTGGCTGATCTGGCTGGCTAGGCGGGTGTCCCCTTCCTCCCTCACCGCTCCATGTGCGTCCCTCCCGAAGCTGCGCGCTGGGTCGAAGAGGACGACCATCACTGATAGAGGAGGACCGTTCTTCGGTCAAGGGTATACGAGTAGCTGCGCTCCCCTGCTAGAACCTCCAAACAAGATCTCAAAACCACACTACGATTCCACCTCAACCCTGTTAGAATAGCCATCATCAAAAACACCAACAACAACATGTGTTGGCAAGGATATGGGAAAAAGGAACCCTCGTACACTGCTAGTAGAAATGCAAGCTAGCGCAACCACTCTGGAAAACAATATGGAGGCTTCTTAAAAATCTAAACATAGACCTGCCATATGATCCAGCAATCCCACTCCTGGGGATATACCCAAAGGAATGCAGCACAGGTTACTACAGAGGCACCTGCACACCCATGTTTATTGCAGTTCTATTCACAATAGCCAAGTTAGGGAAACAAGCAAGATGCCCCACTATTGATGAATGGATCAAGAAAATACTTGTACACAATGGAATTTTACTCAGCCATGAAGAAGAATGAAATCTTATCATTTGCAGGTACATGGATGGAACTGGAGAACATCATTCTGAGCGAGGTCAGCCAGGCTCAGAAGACCAAAAATCTTATGTTCTCCATCATATGTGGACTTTAGATCTAGGGCAAATGCAGCAATGTGGTTGGACTTGGATCACATGTCAAGGGGAGAGTACATACAGGAGGTGTGGGGATAGGTAGGAAACCCAAAACATGAAATTGTTTGATGTCCCTACTCCAGAGGAACTAATACAGAAATCTTAAAATGACAGAGGTCAACATGAGAAGAGGATCAAGAACCAGTGTAAAGATCGGTTTAGAGATGAATTAACATGGGTCTTAACACATGGGTACACGAAAGCAATGCTAGGAATATTTCTGTATAGCTATCCTTAACTGAACTAGCAAAAATGCTTTGTCTTCCTTATTATGCTTGTGTCTTTTCTTCAACAAAATTAGTGATAAGGGCAGAACAGGACCTGCCTGGAACTGAGGGGGTAAGGGGAGAAGAAGATGGGGGAGAGGGTGAGTGGGGAGGAGAAATAACCCAAACAATATATGCACATGTGAATAAATGAATTTTTAAAAAGTGGAATATGGCTGATGTACTCTGTATACAAGAATCAACACAGAATTTTTAAATAGGTTGAAACCACCTTAAGAAAGGGACTAAGGTAGAAAAAAGAAGACTAGAAGAGATGAGCCAAATCAGTCTATAATATATTTATTTAAACATGGAAGTGCCATTAGGAAAATCCCTGTGTTCCCTAAACAACCAAAAATGTTGTGTTTTTCTTCTCTTTTATCTTTTTATAAAAAATTGGAGAACCGGAGGGCTGAACAGGTCCTGCCTGGGAGACGGTTGGTACAAGTGGCAGGGGAAAGGAGGTGGTGAAATGGTGAAGGAGGGTGAATGTGGTGAAAAAACATCACTTTTCAAAGTATTTCATTCATCAGGACACAAAAGTATATGGCAAAATTTTGTCTGATTCACCGTTCTTCATTCATTATTTGTGGCACATAATCTTTCTAGATAATATGAACGAATCCTAAATACATTAATGAACCACTGAGAAATTTTAATACAGTATAAAGAATGATTGAAAATGGTGAAAAATGAGCATTAGGGAGAGAAAATTCTGTTTCAGTATTTAATTTATAAATTATAACTTTCTGGTTTGGACAGTTGGGTGACTGATAGATTCTTTGATGAAATAGGTCATTAAATAGAAATTTGTACTAACATTTGTACATACTCCCTGTATATTCCAAATTTAGTCTTCTAGAAATTTATTATACATAGTTGTTTTTCCATTGGCAAGTGATAAGCATTGATATCATAGATGGCTCATGAAAAATGTCCTATATCCTTTATAGGAAGTGTCCCATCTAACAAATGGGAAAAATTGAGACCCAGGAAAGAAGTCAAGCATTTTCTGTTGGATTTTACTGCTTTCTGAAGTTAATTGATTATTCCTGAAGGACAGAAAATGAAGCAATAAAGTTAGGTTTGATACTCATTTTATTGAATAACTTTGAAATATTTTCATGACCATAAAAAATAAAATGAATAAAACATGCTGTATTTATATTTGCAAGGGTCCAGTCAATAAAAAATAACACTAGGTATTTCAAATTGGAAGAAAAGTGTTGACTATATAATGAATGTGCCAGGAGAGTGTAAAAGAGTGTGAAATGCTACAATAGCAAAAGGGAAATAGCAGTGGTGAAATCGGAAACCAAAAGCAAATCATGTGAAGTCTTAATCTTAAGTTTGGAAGTCTTTGCAATCAGTTATTGATACAACAGAGGTGTTGCCATGGTTAGAAATGCTGTAAAATATGGCTTTTCTCAGGCTCCCTGAGTCTGGAATGAATCCTCTCAACATAGAGAGCTGTATAGCCATTGCTAAAGAACTGGCATTCTGCCAGAACCAAGAGAAGAAAGCAATCCTTCTTTTTTTCTCATGCTTTCTTATCTTTTTCTATTGCCTCTTATTTCCAAAATTTAAAGGAAGTCAGTTATCCAGAAAGCCTTGAAAATGTGGTTCATTTAGAAATCAGCTCTGTCAGTTTAAAAAAGAGTGGGCATGGATCTGGAAAACAATTGGCACAGATGATATTTCAAAATAAGTAGACTGTGAAGTACGTTATCTCTGTTAAATGTAGTCTCAAAAACCTTGTACTCTCTATACAATAATGAATATAGAATTTTTAAACCTGTTGAAACCACCATATGAAAGGGACTAAGGTAGAAAGAAGAAAAATAGAGCAGACAAACCTATTTGGTTAGAATACATATGTACATGGAATTGTCACAAGGAAATGCCCTGTGTAGCTATCTTAAACAAACAAGAACGTAATTTTTTTCATTGATAAAATCGGAGAACAGAAGAGCAGAACAGGTTCTGCTTGGGGGGATTGGTATCAGTGAGATGGAGAGGAGGTGGGGGAAGGGGATGGAAGGGTGAATATGGTGCAAATACTGTGTACAAATGTATGTAAATGGAAAATGATACATATTCAAACCATTCCAGAAATTGGAGGAGAAGGGATAAAACAGAATGATGGAGGGGGTGAATTCAAATATGATATATTTGTTATATTATAAGAATTTTCATAAATGCTAGAATGTACTCCAGCCCAGCACAACAATAAAAAAAATTTTAAATATCACAATTACCAAAAACAAGGAAAAATATAAAAGATAAGGAAATAAAAGGGGGAGCAAACATAATAAAAATGCTTTCAATGAAAATAAAGGTGTTTACGCCAAATGTTTGAAATTGAATTTCTATATTAAAATATGACTTTATAAATGAGTGTAACAAATATTTTCATCAGGAATATATAAGATCAAAGATAGAAGTTCAAATGTAATTGGCTTATATATTAAGAAAGGAAATACTGGTTCATATAAAACGGTAAACTTTAGGACTGATGGTGTTGATATCTGTTCCTGTGTCTTGTTTATGTGCGTTGGGGGGTTAGTTTTCTCTGTTAGTTGTTCTTTCATCTATCTCTCACCTCTTCTTCCTGGTTATTCCCATAACCTGAATCCAGGATAACTACCAAGTTAGAATTTTTCTCTTCATGATATTAAGCTCAAGAGGAAAATTTCCTTTTTTCCCCACTCCAGTTAAATAAATCTTGTTGAACTTATTTGATTGGCCCAATTTGAGTCATTTGACTCCAGAAAAAATTGTGGTTGAGCTGAATATAATATTTGTCCTAGCATGGTTACATTGCTCATTCCTTGCTTTTAATATGGAGGTAATTTTCCATGAGGACTGGGAAATGGTACAGTCTGTTCAGTCTCTATAAAGCTTCACTTCCTTATTTGACCTTCTTGCTGAAAAGTTTTCTCAAAATTGCCTTGAAATTTTTTCTAAATTGTCTTATGTTTACTACGTAGTTTTTGTTGACTACATACTTTATACATACTTAGCAACAATCACATATAGGAATTTATGCATTGTCTTTTCCAAATCATTTTCTGAAGCATGATATAAATCATGTTGTGTTTGGATATGAACTGTTCCCCAAAAGACTTTATATCCAGCTGGTGGCCCATCACTGACAGGTGATTGGATAGGTTGTAGGGGGTTTTATGTCATCAATGAGTAATCCTTGATGGATACATAATATCGTGACAAACAAGAATATGGGGCTAAGTTGAAGACAGTGGTCACTGTGGCATGCCTGGAAAGATATACTTGGCCCTTTCCTATCTCATTATGCTTTTTGGCCTCCATGAATTGAGCCACCCTGGACACCATATTCCCAATTCTGTGATATTCTGCCTTCCCACGGGCCCCAGCAGCCATGTAGTAAACCCTCTAGAACCATGAGACAAAACAAATTTTTCCTCCCTCTTGTTTCTCTCAGATATTTTAAGCAGAAAAATGGAATAATGCAAATAAAACCTCTGAGAAAAGCCTTAAAGTCAGTCTATTTATGTGCCTCAGGTCTCATGGCTAAAAGGTGGTCCTCAATTGGAGCTACCATGTAGGTTCTATCATTCATTGTGCAGTGTTCTTTGTACTAATCTACATATGCAGAAAATTTCAATCAGTGAATTAGTATTTGCTTGGCACATTACAATAAAAATTAAACTTTTCTACAAATCTATGGCAAATAAATTTAATGACACTTATATTAACTGAGAGTACATTATTCATGTACTCATATTTATGTGATATCCATATAATGAATGACTTATTCAGGATTTTAAAATGTTTCTATTAAATTACTAAAGCTTTTCTTTTTTGTATTTCAAGTACATGAATGAATTAAAATACTTCATTAACTTTTGAGTTTTATAGTTATATTTTTGCCCTTCTGTTATCAAAACACACAAACATAGAGAAAGAACACTTTCTGCAAGGAGCTTTTGTTGCTTCTAATGGTGGATCATGACTATAGTTAATATAAAAAGACAACAAATGGAAATTGGATAATGTGGAAAACTTCTGTTCAATTATGTTTGTTGCATGTTTATGCAGTTCTTCCTCACAGGTCTGCTTGCATTTTTTGTTATTGTTCATATCAAGTGGTCCCAAATTGTTCTTAAGATAGATTGAACACTCACTGGATAATGTTCCCATTTGAACCCTCAAAAGTAGTTATAGTACATAGGTAGTAATACTTCTCAGAATTACCTATCTCTCAAGCTAGACCATCCTCTTCAGGTCTCTGCATATGGATGGCTCACATAAATTGTGAAATGATTTATAATGAGATAAAATATTAAATGAAGAGACAATGAGATATGTTTAAGTTTCTAATCAATATTATAACTACATGTTGTGGAAGTATTATTCCTTCTTTCTATATAACCGTAAATATAAATGTCTTCCTTCTTCAAATCAAAATAATCACAGCACTAATAAAATTGAGGGATTCAATGGCATTAATTGACATCACTTTGATGTCACTTGTATTGTCCTGTGTTCTATGGAATCTGCTGTAGAGTATTACAAATGGAGGACTTTTTAAAAGCCAAGACTCAGAGAATCAGGTAAAGTGTTTATGGATCATGTAATCTCAGTTTTTTATTTCACAGAGGAGAAAACTGGGGACAGAAAGATTAGATGATTGCTCAAGGTCACAAAACATAAAGTGAAACCATATTTTATTTTCCTTTTCTCTGTCCATTACTCTTTGCCCTGAATCACCAAACAGACTGGGAGGTGCTAAATGACATTCTTTTTCTGTGCTTGACTCAATCTGTACCTTTGAACATATATGCATTCAACAAATATTTTTTGAATGACAGCTGTGTGCTATTCAGTATTATAGTACCCAAGAATACAAAAATAATATATAGGAAATGTAACAAGTGACAGTGGAGAAATAAGACAAACCCAGGTGATGATAAGTAGAATTAGTCAGTAGATGTAATCTGAGGTTTCTCCAAGTCAAAAGTGTTACTGTATTTACTGTTATACTTTAACTAAATTAATTAAGTTCTTCAGTTCCTGCATTTTAATTTATAATTAAATAAATAATCATAAGTGATAATGATCCTGATAGATAGTTACTACTGCTCTCTTTACAGATGAAAACGTCAAATTTGCCCACAAGTACCTCCTATCTTAAAACTGAAGATATGGATTTCAATAACAGGTCTACTTAAATCCAAAATCTAGAAATCATTAAAATGATCAAGCTGCTATTATTTGTCATTTTCATTTTGAAAGACAGTTTACATATCTATTAAACCAATAATTGGGAGAACTTGAAAACAAATTTCTTTCCAAATATATCCACTATGCACATTGTATTCACATTCCTTTCTCTAGGACAAGGGTGTTCTAGGATCTGTGTCAACCCTTTCAATTGAAATTTCTGCAATGATAGAATTTACTTGTCCTGCTCAATATGGTGACCACTGGTCTTATGTGATTATTGAACCCTTAGAATACGTGTAAGTAACAAGAACTGAATGCTTATTTTTGAATTAGTTTGAACTTAATTTAAATGGATTTTAATTTTAAATAGCTGTGTGACTTTTGAGTGTTTTGGAACATGACTAGTGACACAGAGGAACTGAATTTTTTATTTTAGTTTAATAATATTCAAATTTAAATATACACATTTGGTTCTTGGCTGTCATAGTAGCTAATGCAGATTGCAGATATTAGATGCTGGTAAATGAATTTGAAAAGACCAGTAGAAAGCCTACAATTGACATTTTTTTAAATGTTTTTAAATTAGATCATGATGTGATTCGGAAAAGTTTTAAGAAACATTTTCCTCCAGGAGCATTTAAAGATTTCATAATTTTATATTTTGTAATGCTACAAAATAACAAAGAAGAGATCCTCTTTTATAGATACCTAGGAAGTCGTTTGGTAGAGAAAAAGTGACAGAAGTAAAACAGCATCCTAAATGCCATAACAAAATTGCTGTTAAGAATTACTAAATACCTATTTAAGTACCTGGCCTATTGTCCAGATAGGTTCTGTGCTGAGTGCTTTTGTGCATTATCTTCTGTAATCTCCACAGAAATCATTTCTGGATGGTTACTATTTTTTCCACATTTTACAGATAAATAAAAAGCAAGGCTTAGAAATGTTAAGTAACTTGCCCAAGGCTGTATAGCTGTTAGTAGCTGTACCTAATGTATTCTCGATCTTCAAAAGTCAAAGAGAAAGGTCAGAGAAGGTTCAGAGAAGGCAATGAAATGTGAATAAGGAACATTTCTATTATGGCTCCTTCATGAATTTGCTAAGCACTGGGATTTAGGAATAGTATCAAGAATCTTAAAAGTAAATTACTTTTACCTGAACTCTGAAAGTTTTATTATTTTTCTCATCACCTACTTTTAATTAATATTCAATATAAATTGATCTATATCAAAGATGGTTAGATTTTAATATGCGTATAAATGGTGATACTGCATTCTATTAAGCAAATTAGCATAGTCTTAGATTACTGATTCAGAATGTCAGTGACTACTTATATCCTCTGCTTTTTAGTGCATTAAATCTGAAGTTGTCAAAGGGTACTCTCTTAGCAGATCAAGTATTACCAGTAAGGGAATTGCCACATTTTTGGATCAGAGATTATGTCCATATCCAACTACAGAATTTGTAGGACCCAATGTGAAAATATTCAGCTATTATTAACAATTATTTATTTATTATTATTATTTATCAACAAATAATATTAACAATTTCAACAAGGCAACAACAGGGCAGTAAACCATGTGTGGGGCTCTTCTCTGTACAGGCCCCTATGTAACTGTGCACAGGTCATGAGCTCATCAGGAAGCCCTGATAATACTTTTCTGAAAAACATTTATGTGCTTCTAGAAATGTGACATAAATTCATCTGCCATATACAAAGGAGTCTGCAGCATTTATTTCAAAGTTTATGCTTTTTCTCTGGAAAATGATACTCACAGTTCTTCCAGACAGAGTTGGCTCAGCTGCCTAGCTCTGTAGTGAGGTAATTCTCATGTTGATGTAGGTGACCAGTCTAGGGATAACATTTAATCCAAGTTGAGCCCATCAGACTTCTCTTTTGAAGACCTGAAGAAGGAACAAATAAACATACTGAAAGCTTCTAAAGCATTGAAGCTATAAAGATTCAGGTACATGTGGGCAATTATCAGGGCAGAAATCAAGCTTTGAAAAAAATGTTATAGGAAAGCAGGATCTAAAATCCTTACATCAGTTTTATGTTTTGCTTGGTTGAAGTGTCCAAAGAAGGAGATGAGAAGAAGAGAAAACAACGAGAAAAAGGGAGAAGCAGCAGAAAGGGGAGAGGTAGAGAGAAGTGTTGGGAGACAATGCTGTATAGGAATAGGTATCCACTCTGCTAATCTTTTAATAATATGTTATATTAACTTTTACTTTTTATATCCTTTCAAATAATAATGTAATATATCCTTTTAAAAGAGAGATGGCAAGAGGTAGAAGAAAGGAGCTGATGACATTAGTTCCCTTTTTTCTAGTCCACATGTCTTTTGGTTCCTTAATATAAATTCTCCATTATACCTGCTGATTTGACTGTGTTGTGTTTCTTTCAGTCAAGTGACTGTTATTAATGAAAACTGTAGTTTGCTTCTATTTAAGTTGAAAAATGAATTAAAAGTAAATTTTACCTTTCAAGAGTCCTGGTGCTTTTTATTATGGAAACTGTGAATGTATGATGATGTTTGTATTATTACTCACATGGAAATAATGAAACAAGCCAGCATTGAAGCCCAATTTATTGGCAAAACACAAGGACAATATTGGGATGGCAGTTACCTGCTGCTTTGATAACCCTTAATAATGTAGTTTTAATTTCACAAGAAGGCCATTAAGTAACAGGATCACTAATGACACTGCTCCATTCCTTCATATTATTTTTCAACTATTTTAACAATAGTAATGTTCAGTTTTATTGATTTTACTGAACAGCAAAATGCTTGATCTGCCGCTAAAAATTACCTGATCTATATTTATTATTTTGTACCAATCCATCTTACTGCTTTAACTTTCTAAAATATAACCAGGTTTATTCTTTTTTTTAATCTATCTGTCCACATTTGTTGACAAAATGTTTCTTCAGTTTTTACAATTCCATTAAAATTCAAAATCTCAAGGAAATAATTGTCAAGCCAAATACATTTTGGTTAAATTTCATGGCTTTGTTGATATCAACAAGAGTTGAGTCTCTGAAAGGAAAAAATTAATAGTCACTTCTTAATTTTTAAGAGACTCTTCCTTGATTAGAAAATATTATTATATGCTGCCAAGTATTATCTATTTTCCTTACCATTTCAATTACCCTATAATATATGTTTCCCACAAAAGATACAGAATATGGTAAAAATTATATTTTGTCATGGAAAAAATTTTTTTTCATGATATTCTTTTGTATAACCAGTTTTAGCATATCTCCTCCATGTTGGTTTTGTTGTCTATTTATTTATATTTATTTATCGATTTACTTATTTAAAGACATGGTCATACTATGTAGCCCAGGCTGGCCTCAAACTTGTTATCCTCCTGCCTCAGCCTCCTGATTGCAAGAATTGCAGTTGTGTACTAAGATGCCTTGTTCCTTCCATATTTCTTCATAACAATTACAACTTTATATAGATCACATTCCCTATGATAAATGCCATGACTTGACCATTCCATATTATATACCTGTATTGAAATGTCACACTATTCCATGCAAATAGGTAAATTAAAAAAATTAAATTAAATTTCCTGTATAATTTTGGATTTCATTTACTCCTCATCTAATATTTGGTATGGTCATTGCATAGATAAGAAATAACTTCATAATGTCTTAAATTCTGGCATTTAGATCAGTTGCATTTCTTCGCTTCCCCCCAAAAATTTAGGTAAATATCGTTACTTTAAAAAAAATGATTCAAGGGGTAAGGGCTCCAAAGTGTAATAAAACAAAACACTTGCAAAATCCATTTATATTTTGAAGACTCCTTTGTTAAATACCAGAAGTTTCTAAAGATTATAGTCCACAGATATTCCCACTGGTGGTGCGATTTCATTTTTGCTTCACTAGCATTATTTTTTCTTTCTTTTCTTCACATCCTTTGCTGTCTTTCTTTCTCCCTCTAAATAAAAGGCCTTTGTCCTGCATTTTATTTACCAAGTTAAAATTTTCTTAGTATTCAATCTTTATTGTATCGTATTAGTGAAGGAAACTTAAAGGACCCTAGTTTTTGTATCTTAGTTGTGTTTATCACACAATGTAATTTATGTATTATGTTCTTGGTTTATTTTTTGTGCCTATCTAGAAATCTTTCATTTTTAAATTTTTAAATTACCCGAATATTCCAAAGATGGAGCTCATTTGTATATGACTGATGAAAAGGATTTATCTGCATGCAGAAAAGAACACTTTTACAAGGCTAGTGAGTAGAATGATGGGTATTCTTGCTTTGCAGGAGACTAGGTTACCCTAATATTATTATACTGAATGTTGTTTTGGAGGTTAGGGAAGGAATCCTTAGATTGCAAAAATCAAAGTCCTCATAAGAGCTTGGCTTTCAGCTCAGAACTGCAAAGGAATACCCCCAGTCCAAATTTCAAACACATCTGATGGAAAGATGTTATTGGGTATTAGGTAACATTTCCATGCCTATTGATATAACTCAAAGTAAGTAGGCTAAACCTTTCTTTAGTTGTATATATATGGATGAAATATTGCAACTTGTAATTGGGCAATTTTTAGACCTTTAAGTGTACAGTGGTAATGAATTTTGCTGTAGTTTAAAGAGTTATTTATTTTTTTACTTTTATAAAGACTATACTTAAAGCAGCCAACAAAAGTTATATCAATTTCATAATATAGGGCAACGAGAATGGGTGTAACTTAGTAACAACTGATACATTTTCTTTTATATAGTAGATGCCATGTTCTTTAGAAATGCATAATTCTAGTAAATAGCTTTAGAAATGTGTAAACCTGTTAATAGCAATGGTTCAATAACACATCATCTAGGGAAAGCGCAATCCTCAACTATCTGACACTGTTGTGAATATAAAGATAAAGGCAGAAACCATGGATAATATTCAATGATCAGAACAATTGAACTGGAATATTGAAATCAACAGGGAAAGAGAGTAAAACATTACTCTGAAAGTTCCTAAATGTATTTTACGCCTATGCAGTGATGAAAAGTATGTAGCTAGGTTTGCATCTGGAAATGATCCTGGAAATTATTTAGAGTTTCTATCCCCTAGTTTTTCCAGATGAAGAAACTAAATTTCCATAAGATTATTAAATGTCTTCAGTAGAGAAGTACAAACTATGGGGGAAAATGATAATACCTTGAAAAAGAGCCAGTTTAGGTGAAGAAGCATATTTCCATTGTAAGATTAGGGATACAGAGTTCAAAGTCATATGGAGAATGTGGAGTCAGGCACACCATACTTAGTTGAATATATTTTGGATGGGCATGTGCCTGAGACCAGGAGAGGGAGAAGTTGAACATTCTGAGTGCTCCTGTATAGAAGTAGGTGGACATTCCATGTCAAATGGGTATCTCCCATTGTACTTCTCCACAAAAATATAGTAAATTAGCAGGAAAATATTTGTAGAAAAATAAAACATAGTGATTTTCCAGAAATTCAAGAATAACTCTAAAACTTGATAAACTATAAAATTTATCTTCCTCTGACCTCACAATTTTATAAATCTAATCAACAAATATCCCTGTATAAATGAGCAAAGCCTATAATAATGCATTCACTGATTAATCTGTGCAACTATAAAACTTAAAAACATTAAAACACTATGAATAGGAAAGTTAATTATATATATATAATATGCATATATTTTATATATATATATATAATGTCAAATGACTTCACCAGAGAAGTACAAACTATGGTAATAAATGATATCTTGAAAAAGAGCCAGTTTAAGTGAAGAAGCATATTTCCATTATAAGATTTGGGATACAGAGTACAAAGTCATATGAAAGGATATATATATATATATATATATACATATATATATATATAAAATCAATATATATATATATATGCAGTCCTTAAAATAGAATTAGATTAGCCTATGCCACTGTATAGAAAGACTGCTAAAATATATCATCAAATAAATAAAGCCCAGTGAAACTAACTGCACATATGATAAGATCTTACCCGTTTTTTCAAAAAGAAATGTATAAATGAATGTCTGCCCTTGTTAAAAAGAATACATTTATGCCAGTATAATTCTTTTGGAGGTGCCAATAAACTATTTACAGTTGTTTCTGTCAGGGGTACAATGTGTGTGGGGGGAGCATAAAAAGAGTAGTTATTTTCTTGAATCATTTTATTCTGCACCCAAATTTTAATATATAACTATTTTATAATTTAACAAATTAAAGGTAGTTAATCTATCAGTCCATCATAAGCACAATCACAGAAATTTCAGCTTTCTGGTTCTTTTTTAAATCCTGACAGGGTCCTAACTACACTCAAAAACAATCTTATACACACCAGTCATTACTGCTAACTACTGCTTTCTGCCTTGCTAGGGGTTGTGCTGCTTCCTTCTACCTTCTGACATCCCTGTACAGGATGGCAGGAGCCTAACACAGGAGGTAATCTTCTGTGATTGTTGGAAATAGTTATGCTGGGTCAGGACAAGGTCAACAAGAGGCCCAGATGTTGCCTCTACTAAATATTTTGTCCAACCTTAAGAGATAAATAAATCTAGTATAGGACAAAGAATCAAATTCTGTCATTAAGGATGATGCTAACAGACAATCTGAATTCCCAGCAGATGAATTGTGTCTCATGAAGAGTAAAAAGACTCAATTCATTACAGGATTGGGAAGATGGATTAATTTCCTTCTCTCTATAAAGAGAAGGTACTATTAACACCTTGTGGTGAAGAATTCTTCTACTTTTCCAATGTGAGAGTATTTTCTTTGCTGTTGTTTTATTTGTTTGTGTGTTGGTATTTTGAGATAGGGTCTCATTTTGTAGCTCAGGCTGGTTATAAACTATTCATCTTCCTACCTCAATCTAGGCATGCGCTATCACACCTGAATTCCAATATAAGGATTTTCTCTCTCTATGGGAAAATGGAATGGCAACTCCTCTCTCTCTTTTCTGTAAAAGACTGAAAAAAAAATGGAGCTCTCCTGACCTATATCTACAATGGCTTTATTACATTCAAGTGTGTTATTTTTATCTATAGGTGGGAAATCAGAGGCTAAAAGATTGATTGGTAGACCAATCCATACATGCATCCTATTATAGTTGTAGCCTATATTGTGATGCAATGTAGAATTGTAGACCAATCCTATATTGCATCACATTTAAATCCCTATCAAGTTGATAGTAGGAGTTCAAATGTGATTCAGTATAGGAGTCTATTATGGATAAGAGATAGGAAGAAAAAACTGAGAAACATGACACAGAGGAAAATAAATTGTATTGTAGTTGAGAATCATGCTAAATGAGTGAGTTTTATCTTCTCATGCAATAAAATAACAATTAAAATGGATAACTGTATGACATGATTGATATTTTAATTTGCTTCACTACTATAAACATTTTAGTCTCTATATGTATCCCAATAACAGCATGTTGTAAACCTTAACTAGACATAAAAATTATTTTTTAAAAACCTTAACTGCATCCAAAGTAGAAAATTAGAAGGAGAGGATGGACGTGTTGAGAGGGAATACTTGAAATAGTAAACAAAGCTAGCAAGACTGAATACAGTATATCCCTAGTCTTAGGATTCTTAGTCTAAGTCAGAAAGTCATTTTTTATTAGTTCTTCTGGGATGTCCTCATGCTATCTTAAAGTCCCTTTTACCATGGTCCAAGATGAGTGTTCTGGAAGAAATAGTGGGAAGCTTCTTCCTAGTCCATTTGGGTTACTATAACAGTATACCATAAACAGGGGCCCATAAACAACATGAATGCATTTCTCCTGGTTTTGGAGGCTTTAAAATCTAAGACCAGATACTGGCAAATTTGGTGCTTGGGGATAGTTCATTTTCTGCTTTATAGATGGAGATTGCTTACTGAGTTCTCACAGTAAGGAAGTGGCAAGGCAGACCTCTGGGGCCTCCTTTTATAAAAGTTTTTGTCTTATTAATTAGGGCTTCTCCCTCATTACATAATCATGTCCTAAAAGACTTTATTTGCTCATATCATCATCTTGGGGATTAGGATTTCAACATATGAGTTTGGGAAGACACACTCAGACCACAAACCAGAAAAATGAATTTTAATTACAAAAGTGTACAAAATTCTCATTGCTATCAGAGGACACCTAGTTTTTGCTTTATGAAAAGCAGGTTCAGAAATGTTTGGGTAATAATGGGAAATTGAATGAATGTTAGTAACAAAATGAATAAAGCTATAGAAAGCATGGCAAAATGGGCACTGGTGTGTTAAATAACCTTCAGAAGGAGATAAAGAGCTGAGGACAAGGCTTTTGTCTGGCCTCCTGTGGCAGAAGCATGTTCCCTTTGCACAAATAGTTTCAGAACAGCTGAAAAATAGTTCTGTGCATATTGACAGACTACCTGAAGCATATTTCATGAGATATTTCTGTTTTTCTCTCATTGGCTTTTTTTCAAAGCCACAGTCTCAGCCCAGAAGTATGTGTTTGTATGTGCAGATTAATGTTCATAAAAATTATATTCAGTTACTGGGGAAAATTGGCTGCTTATAATTTTCTTTCACTGTGATAATTCTAAGGCAGGAACTTTAGGACTAGTCATTGAGGCTCCAAAGAGATAATTTCTAGTTGCCTAGACCATTTTATTGACATAGTCACATTTTATTGACTTTCACCATTTGCTGTTCCCTCATGTCTGCTTCTTGAGACTAACTCCCAAATATTCTAAATCCTATGTCAGTCTTTACTTGAAGGAACTCCAATTTAAAATGGTACATTATTTTCTCAGTAAAAAAGTTTGGCAATGGACATTTGTAGATACTGAAGAATGTTCAAAATAAGAACTGTAGAGAATGTTATAGGAAATTGATTAGCCATGGGTTATTGTGAGGAGCAGTTTTGCATTTGCATTTATAATCAGATAATCCCTTGAGTCAGTTTTCTCTCCTTTCTTGTTTGATGCACAGAGTTCTGGGATTGATACTATTGGAATACAATAGATCCATCCTCATTAGTTCCTCCAGAGAAGTGAAATGCTTAGAATCATTCAAGAAACTAAACTTAAAGGGAAGACAAGGGTGGGTAACTCAACATAGCAGAGCAAACTGCCTTGAAGAGTGACAGGAGGGAGTTTGTGAGGTGATGGACATTGTTCTATAAGCTATTGTCTTTTCCTTAGCAACTTATCCAAAGCCTCTGATATGTTAATTTGGTTTTTTTCTTTTTAAAACTTACTTTGTCATTCTCTCCAAAGGGAGTGGAGAAGTCCTAAGAAATATCAGATAATTTTAGGAAAAAATACAAAACACATAATAGGAAAATGCCTTTCATAGAGCTAAGGATTTGCACTCTGACTGGGATCACCTTAGGAAAGAGAGAGACTCCTCTGGATGGATATAATCTGATGAAAAGGACATAACCCTCAGAGGTCTAAATTTGTCCTATTGTCAGTGGCTTATTCTGTAATTCTAAGGCAGATCTTATCTGGCCAAATACTCCATGGTGTATGATGTCTGCTGGAATGAGCCCTGTCATCCATTTCTTACAGGATAGTCCTTTCTTATCACAGGGGTGAAAAGAATGGGGGACTAATTCAGACTGAATAAGAGATTAAAACCTTTTCCCATTTTCCAAAATCTCTTTTTTCCTTTTTTCTTTGGTCAAAAGCTAAGCCTTCATCCAAATCAATTCCTGAAACTGGAGTATGACCAAGTATGAGAAACTACTTACTTCCCATGTGGATGTATAACAGGGATACCTAATACAATATTGCATATATTCAACTGCTATTAAAATAATTCTTACATGGTAATAATACATGGGTAAGAAAGAGAAACTTAAGAGAGAGATTTTTTTATATATTGAACAGTACTACTGTTGTATAATTCAGAGCAATATAAAGAGCATATATTGATGAGAACAATTGGCTATGAATTGATGTAATTAGTATCCTTCTTTCTGAATTTAACAAAACCCACAAAATTTAAATTTCGCATGTTTGTCTCATGCATAAAATTATTTGTGAGAAATGTTTAGAAGTAGACACATGCAATTTTTCTCTTATTTTTCTGTGTGATATATTGATTATTTGTTCACAGTTGGTTGCTACCCAAAATTTGATGCACATTAATGGTGTCCTAAAGATCATTTGTATTTCTCCAGTGAGATAGTGTGCTTCCTTCCCCCATGGAGATTCTGTAATTATGCTGAAACCTTTTGTCTGCCACATTGGCAGTTTTCCTGGAGAGCACACATCTCTCAGCATTCTACAGATGTTCAAAGTTAATCTGTGGCACAGGATGCCTGGTTTTGCTCACATTCTGGAAATCACTTGTGAGAATCTCAGACTACAACTTTTATCTTTGTCTTTAGAATGTGCACAAGTTATTCAAATCCTCTGTGTGATGCCTGGAGCCAGGGACACCACATGGTCAGTGGCTTATGATGAGACTCTCAGCCATATTTTTAGTTCTTTCCGATGTTTCACTTTTCAAGGCTTTCACAGAACAGCTGAGCCCTCATTGGCGGTGGCTGAGCCCCATGGGTTTCCATTTTCAAGTACTTAAGCTCCTATCGTGATTGATGCCGTAGATGAAAATACATCAGTAGGCCTGATAGATGAAGTAGAGAATGTACATTTCTCCATTTAATAGCTGTGTGGCAGAGAGTATCTACTTCTGTGTGTGATTGATAGTGAAGGTCTTATTCTTAGGAGGAAGAAAAGCAACAATTTATGTGTAGAGAATAAAAGACTCCTTAAACCTAAAAGGATAATTTGTCTTACTTATATACTAATCTTTTAGTCATCAATGTGTAATTTTCATTTTTTAGGTTTGTTTGTGTTTTTTTAATTATTGTTGTACTGAGGGTATATTGTACAATTACAAAAGTTCTTACAATATATCATAGCAGAATTCACCCCCTCCATCATTCTCCTTCATCCCCCTATTCCTGAAATATTTTCAACAGGTCTCACCTTTCTATTTTAAATATATGTGTACAACAATGTATAATTTTCAATCACCTCTGAAGCTTTTTCCAACTTTAAACATGGTTAAATATTTCAATTTAAATGTTATTTACTTTACAAAAGGAAAAATCAAGCACTGAAGATGCTAAAGTTGATCGTCAGAGTTCTGAGAGGTTCATAGAATGCTTTGCTATCTACAGCTTTTGCCACAACTCTGCTATTCTTTTCTCTCAATATTCCTTCACATCATTCTGAATTATCATGCTTATAAATATATGGTTAGCTAATAATTAATTACAAACTTACAGAAATCCACTAATAAAATTAGCATGCAAGTATATCTCTATTAAAGCACTATCACAACCTAATAGCATGTTGCTTCTCATATCAAGGAATGAAAGCTAAATTGTCAGTATTTGTCTTCTGACTGAAAATGAGACCGTATGTCATCGCTACTTCCTCTATTACTTTGCATCTTGTAGGTCTTCTACATTTTTAAATTGACCAAGTATTGAAGAATCAAAAATATTTGTTGGAACTCCAGTTTTTTAATGTTTGAATGTTATGAAATACTAGCTAATAGAAAAGTATGCTAGAAGGAATTATTAATGGTGCTAGTCATCTTTCCCTTACTGTAACAAAATACTTAAAATCAACCTAAAAGGAGGAGAAATTTTAGTTTGGTTCACAGTTGGGAAAGTTTTAGTGCATGGTAGGTTAGATCCATTATTTTGGGGTCTGAGACAAGGTAAAGACATCGTGAGAGAAAAGCATGGTGGAGTGAAGCAGCTCATGTCATGGAGAAAGAAAGAGAGAGATAATGGGGGAAGAGAGGGAAACAGAGATGAGACAGGGTCAGGGGAAGGGAGAGAGAGAGAGTGGAGCAAGCATTTAGCATATGAGCCTTTGGGGACATTTGAAATCCAAACTACAACTTGCACTAAAAATATTCTAATGCTATTAGTATGTGGATTTTGTTTTCTAATGTATGTGTCAGATTAGATGAAATGAGATGTTTAAGCTTCACCCACAAGTTTAAGCTGTTCTAAAGAAGAGTTGCTATTACATAATGTGGTAACATCTGAGAAGATAGCAAAAGATTTTAAATTTTGCCAGTCATGGTGGCTTACATCTATAATTCTAGTACATGGGAGCTAAGGAAAGTTCATCTCTAATTCTAGGCCAAGTTGGTCTAAATAATGAAACTCTGTCACCTTTAAAAAAGGGTAGGGACCATTATTCTTTGCCAAAAGGGTCTAGACTATGTCAATATTTTTGTGTATGTGCTCTAGCATAAGGTTTGGCCCTAACATTTTGCAATATTGCAAACAGAACTTTAGCACTATATCTACCAGTGTTTTAAAGAAAAAAGAAATTCTGAGTAAGCACAATTAACCCAAACTAAAGGATATTAATCCATCAATCCTGGTGTCAATTTATGAAATCATGAATAAAAATCTTTCCTACTACCAGACACAATATGATTCTCCCTCACAATTCTTCTATTGTTATTGAGATATGTTACAGGCATACCTGAAATAAAGTTGATTTGTTAGCCTGTATTCAAAGAAATAGACATCCAATATGGCCTCCAGGCTTTTGTACGGGAAGCTCAGTGAAATCTACAGTAGAGGATTTACCTCCAGTGACAGTATGACCAGCTGTCATCCACAAGGGTGCAATTTTCCATGTAAAAGAATCCTGTCATAGAGATTCATAAAACACTTTTCAAATTGAAATCCAGGGAACTGTGCCAATTAGTATCAATTCTTTGCACAATATCCCTTTGCTCCTTAATTTAACTAACAAACTCCAATTTTGTTTTAGGTGACAGTGAGTAAAATTAAAGTCTGTTTCCCACACTTTGCAGTTAAAGTTTCCATGTGACTCAATTGAAATTTGCTGGGACTTTTGAGAAAGTTTAGTGTCCTTCTTTGTCATTTCCTTTTTTCTTTTGCCTAGAAAAGTGATTTGATGCCTAAAACTAATGTTTCCATTATTTAAGTATGAGTATTGTAGCAAGAGAAGGTCACATTTCAAGCCTTCTTGAATATTTGGGATAGGTTGCTATCCCAAATTTATAGCAACCTATATCAAAAATTTTATTAAATGAAATAATTATGGGCACGTACAATTTAGTTATATGTCTGTGCTTTCTCATTTTCACAGGCCAATATTGTTCTTTACTGATAAATAGTATTAGTCCCAAAGTTGTGTTTGTAGTTAATTCTAAGAAAAACCTAATAGTGGTGGTGTCTTATTGTTAAGTAATAGTTCCAGAAAATAGGCTTGGTTAAAAACAAAGTAACTTTATTTGCATGACTTCTTAAATATCATAGAATCCTAAGTTTGATTTAGTCTTTAAGATGGGATGTTATTATAATGTTCCCAATTAATTTGATGAGTATATTCATTTTCAGAGTTTCTTCCTGGACTTGTGTCCCATGGCAAAATGGTGCTAACAAAGAAAACCTCACATATAAACATAGATTTAAAATATTAGAGGAAATAGAAAGATAACTGCAAAAAATCTGTTGTAAAATAACGAAAAAGAGCACTGCTCAGCATAGGATTCAGAAAGACCTTCTGGAGAGATGGCTATTCAAATGAGCTATTCTTATTTATTTACTTTTCTATATTCAGTGATCTATTTACACTAATTTGTGCAAGTCTCTTTTGTCTCACTTCTAAATAATTGGTCAGCATAAAGTTGTATGCTTTGAATGGAATAGAAATACTACCTGGGTGAAAATAAACAAATCAGGAATAAAAATAAGCATTAATTTTGCAAACATTGTTTATAAACAACTAAATTAATTGACATAAAGCAGATTTGATTAAGGCCTGTGAGTACAATATAAATAATCTATATCAACATTATGCCAAAATGTCTAAAAGAAATGACCATTAAAGCTTGAAAACTGCAAACCTAGCAATACAGACTGTAGTTTTCTTCTTCTTCATAGTGGGCTGTGGCTACCTCCATGCAGACAGTACAAGAAAAATGTGTCTTCCTCCACAACCTATCTCTCACTCCTACCCTTCAGAGTAAGTCCTTGAAACACCTCTGATGTGTAGCTTCTGGGCAGGTACCACAGGCTGCCCACCTCTGGAAGATGGACTCTATGGAAGATGTATCCTCATAGGTGCTTGCTCTGCCTAATTGCCCTAGAAATCTGTCCATGTTTAAAGTGACACAGTGAAATGTGCGCCTACTATGGCTCAGTTTTGTGGCATTTCTCCATTTCACTTGTCCAAACCTTAAACTTTACAATAAGGAAAGAAATGTAAATGCAAACATTCCCTGAACCAGAAAAAAATTCATATTGTTTTGTTTGTTGCATTCCCATGTAATCCAAGACTGAATTTGAGTTCTGAAATATAATTGTGTATTTGAAAAATATCTCCCTACTTTCATAAAGTATTGTATAGAAATTATTTTGTGGTGGAAACATAGGAAGATTAGCCATTTTTGTAAGCCCTAAAGTGAAACATACACAGGTATTTTTCTATTATTTTCTATTTCCAGGCTACATCTGGTCAGTGGAATGGAAACATATTATTCTATAAAAAGGATATTGTGATATTATACACCTGTTGTTTGTGGCTCTTTTAAAATGATTGTTTGACCTAGTGAGAGGGCTTGTCATCCTGGAGACAAGCTACTGGTGGTGTTTAACAAATGATGAGTGATGATTCTCTTCTCTTTAGAAGTAGTATAAATTATAGAAGAAAATTTGCTTTATCCTATTATTGAGAGATATTTAAGTGATATTATCGTTTAAAATGTGTTCTTAAGTATACTATTGAAGAAAAAATAAAAAGGCATTCTAGTTCACCAGTACTCATCTGTACTGATGAGATTTTTCTTTTGTTTAAATGGTGCATTTTTATAAACCTCTCCTAAAAGTAACATTTTTTAGACCATTTTGTAAAACTTTGTCTTGTGACAATTTTATCCTTAGCACTTTATCTCTAGGGACAACCATGGATATTTTAAAAGATATATTTTTGATACCCTAAAGCCATGTTTATTAATATTAAGAAATGTAAATATTAATATTATATATACATGTGTCCATACATATTCCTAATGTGTGTGTGTGTGTGTGTGTGTGTGTGTGTCTGTATGGAAAAGTCATACAAGATAAGGGAAATAATTTTTCCTTATAAGTAATAATTTTTTAAATTTTTCTAAAGTTATCAAGGCAGATGAAATGTCCTTAGAGAAAGCAGTGAAAAATATTGTTGGCTATTGGTCCTATCTAGAAACATGCACTCACAGGTAGAACTTTTCTCAGGATTGGCACTGCATGGGAGAGGCTGGATATAACCCTAAGGTAAGATCCAAGCATTGTAGTTTGTGTTTCTGCTGATCATTGTGTCATGGTATTTACCACTGCATTTTATTCCAATAGTGCTCGGCTGTTGACAGCAATATATTCGTGGCTCTTGGCCGCAGGCCGGCCTGCCCTGTTTCCTGGCAAGTTATTTTGCTAAAACTTGGTATTTGCCATTGTCTGATATTCTACTTCTTATGAAACCGCCTTCCTTGACTTAAATATAATTACTTAAAATAGCATAATGTTTCAATTTTTCAATAATTATGATAGATGAAGAGCATGTCTGTGGTAATGGAAACATTTTTTGAACTCTTCAAACTGCTAGAGAAAAGGAAATAAGGATCCTGAAGTCTTTTCTCAAACACAAATGTTGTAACCAAAGTTTTTAATTTTGGAACATAATCGTGTAAAATAGAACTTGGTAGCTTGATTAGATTGTCATTCAATTACATAAATGCATAATAGGTCACTAAATTTCTTCAACCGCCTTGCCTACAGGTAATATTGAACAGACTATTTTTCAACTTATGCCTAACTATTTATTATACACGTTAAAAATAAAACCATTTGATAAGTATTGATCAACTCACAATGATTCACTAAGACAAAGCTTACTAATACAAAGAAAAATGATCAATAACTTGTAACTATAAGAAAAACACAAATAAGTAATGAACTATACTCAGTTTCAGTAATAAGTCAATATTTACAAGTATCTAAACAGCAAAATTATTAGCTATAAAATTTTTACAAAAATTCATTTGTAAATATGTGAAGTATTATAGATTTTAGTTAAAAAACAAGTTTTAATGAAGTACTCTAACTTTAACTGAACTATTTTAGATTTATGTTGTTTACTTTTCTTTAAATCCTTACATAGCAATTAAAGTTAAGCAATGACTGGAGACTAAGTGGAAAACCATATTTCAAATCCTTTCAGTGGACTAATAAAAAATTCATGTTGTTTTATAATACAGTATGAGCTGATGCAGAATTACTAAGGATTGGCAGGAGGAGGCTATTCTTAGTACAAAGCAGCTGTGTTTATTAAGTAAAATTTGTCTTTATTACTTCTGGTAGATTTTTTATCAAATTTATAATATCATAAGCATTTTTATTAATCTTTCAAGATAAGAAGGAAGTACAAGAGGATACATTGTAAGACTTTAGTTCCCATTTTTAAGAAGTAATTGGCCATGGGCATTAGTTTCTCAATTGATGTGTCTTTAAATAGGGTTGGAACCTATGAGAAAATAAAAGTTAACAACACAGTAATTATGTAATTAATTATGTCAGTTAAAGGAAATTTAGATTGACCTGTCATGGAGAAATTAAAATAAAATATTTTTATTGGTATTTTAATTTTTTTTTCATTGTTGTGCTGGGTGGAGGTACATTGTAGCAATTATAAAGGTTACTACAATGTAGCAAATATATCACACTTGAATTATCCCAAAATTTTATTGGTAAAATTCCCATCATTATTTTGTTTAAAAAATTGTTTAAAAGTCTTCAGTTGTATGAAAGCTATATGTTATAAATAACTCCATATGTTACATCTTCTAGAAGCCATATTATTACAGAATTCCTTCATTAAAATATCAAACATGTTTTCTTTTTATCTGTGGCAATATGTTTATGTTAACTTACAGATGTCAAGGCAAAAACTAAATTGTATATAAAGAATTACTAAAATACAACCATCTACACTATAGTAATGCAATTTTAAAGTTGCTGCTTTTTTGACATAATTCATTGCTTCTATTGCATTAAAATATATAAAGAAATAATAATGAGAAAAAAACACATGCAAATTTATGAATTCAATACTTAAATAATCAAGAGATAATTGTGAATTCCTGTCAGAATTAGGATTATATAATCCTTTAAAGATTAAAAGAGATACAGAAAAATTACTTGTGATCTTAGAGGACTCAAAATTTATAACACTTAAAAAATAAGTTCTAGCAATTGGACAAGTTTTTCTTATGGAAATATCAGGAACTCACTTCTTTCTTTTGGTTAGTTTATTCCTTCATAATATCTTTAGCAAAGATAGCTTAGAAGGATATCACAATTCTTTCATCATAAGAATATTAAAACTATACATTTTTCCCACTGTTATAGGGGATTGTGTTAAAAAATAAAGTAGTGTAATTAAGTCCTGGTTCATGCTGTAGAGCACACAGGTAAAAGAAGCATATGGAAAATGGTTTCTCTTCTATCCTTGGGTCAATGTGTTCTGTACATTAATGTTTAATGGTTTCTTTTTTCATTTGATTCAATTTTATTGGTCATGAACATGAGTAAGTAATTGCAGGAGCTAGAGCCAGGCAAGCTTTCTCATACACCTCTGCCAGTGCACTGACCTACAACACCCTTGGTATTTCATTCTTTGGCCTCTGCTAAGTGGAATCTGCCAGTCATTTTAAATTGTGCCAAGCTGCATAGCAGTTTTATGATGTGAAAAACATCCGTTAAGTTCTAGTTTGAGTCTATGGACCACTTTCTATTATTTATAAACAAAGCCAAATTTCAATCTCTGCCTTGAGATTTGGATACTTACAGAAAGAAGCAAAAAAGTTCTCAAAAATATTTTTAAGAGGGAAAATGCAACAGTTTAACAAATGGATCTGAACAAACACATTGCAAATTTTAGCCTTCAGAAGCCATATTTTTTGTGCGTTAATATAACTGGATTGTCTGCATCTCTGGCCTTATGAGAAATTCATTTAAGCAGTGGTTTAGGTAAGAGGGCCTTGCTCATACTGAGAGCAACCTTTTGCCTCCTGTCCTCTAACAGGCTAAAAAAAGGATCTCACCAGAGGATTTTCTCACACAAAGAGATCCATCTATTTTGGAGGTGGTTAATTCCATGCTTATTTTGTTTTATTTTCCTTGAGTAAGATTAGCATTTTATTTCCATATCAAAATCAAAAAGATAATTTCATCAGGAAGGCCTTCATCTAGGTAAAATTCAATGGAAGAACATTCAGGACAAAGCCACTAGAATTCATCTACAAAACTCTGAAGATAGAAACATCATTACATTCCCCAAGAGCTTTGGATAAACCACAGAAGCCATTGGTCAAGAAAATATTTCACAGAGATATCTTAAAGCTTAAAAATATTAAAATAAATTAAATAGAGATGTTTTTAAGAATGTTTATAAAATCTCTGAAACTAGAACTTATTGATGTATCTATAGGAGAAGGAATAATAAAAGATAACAGTGTTTTTGTTTTCTTATTTCAACTTCCTTATACAAAATTCTGAAGAATGGTGTGTTTTTGTTCAGCCCTTTCTAACTCATTGAAGGAAACAGTCTTTGGAACCAATGGAAGAGAATCACTGACCTTCACACTGAACACTAATTAAAAGGAACAATTTGATTGCTTAAAGTGTTGAATTAGTTCATCTGAACATGAAGAATGCTCAAGATTTTTAGAGGAGGATTAAAATAAAAATTTCTCAAATAGCGCACAATGGCAAGAGTGATTGTTATGGATACCATGCAGAAGCAAGATGAAACTCTTACCCAAAATTTGCTTGTTATGTTAAGACTCATGATTCCACAAACATATCAGCAGTCTTTAAGACTCACATAATAAGGCTTTCAGGGAAATGGAGGCTTGCAGAACCAAAGATACCTTGAGAGGGAACAAAGAGGGGTAACTGCTATGAGGTTTTATGGTAATTAATGGGCTATGGTTAGTGTTTTCAAGAGCTACAGCTTATTCATAGTTTTAACCTAAATGCAGCACCAAAGAAAGAAGTATCTAGATTTCCTCATCAGTTTGTTCACAGAGGAAGCAGAGGGGAAGGGGGATGATGGACTTGAAAGTTGTCAACAGATATCAAAATGAATTTAGCCTCTATCGAATTAATGAACAGTAACAATAAATTAAAATGGTATTGAAGAAATTTTTTTGAATTCCACTTGTAGAAATCGGTGCAAGTACAGTGGTGTGGAAGGGTTAATGATAAGAATGACGATTATAATAAATTAGTTCCATTCTTTGAGTTTTTATTATGTGCCAAGCTCTGCACTGGGCACTGTAGGAATAACAGCTCATCCTATTCCCTAAATAAGCTAATTAGGTGGCCCTCCCTATGCAAATAGGTAAACTAAAGGTTGGAGAGTATTATTGAGAATTGAAAAATCAAGATTCAGACATATATGAATTGCTCAGATTCTGATCTTTTAGTTTCTCCTTCAGAAATAATTGTATGATTTGTGTTTCTTAGCAAATATTTAAAAACATACATCTCTTTTTACTGTATTACTAACCTGCTTCTGAAAACTTTCTCTTCTCCAGTATGTTTGTATCATCATTACACTGACATAAAGAGGGAAATAACCTTTTGTTATTGAGAAATAGTGGAGTTATAGGAATCTTCTAGGAAGGATCTTAATTGAAATTGACATTGCTCACCCCTTGTATTCACAATGATGTTCTGATTGTGTTTTGCCTTCCTCAAACTCTGTCAATGGTTTATTCCTACAAAAATGTTGCATATAATAAGTTTGCATCTCTCTACAGTCAAATAATAGTCTTACTTTCAAGATAAAAAATCAGCACTCAATATATTGGCTGCCACTTTAATAGACTTTTTTTATTAATAAAAACATCAAACTTCTGAAAAAATAAGGTAGAGGAAGTGCCTTTAATATATTCTTTTGAACTATATAGTAAGATTCAAAATATTAATTAGGACTTTTACTTAAAAGATCAATCTTTTCAATACACAATTAAAATGCTTTTATAAATTTTTAAGAAAAAAAAATCATACCTAAGTGTTTTATTATGTGGTTCTGAAATTTGAATAAAAAACTTTCAAATTTTGTTAAAATACATTCTTTGTACAGCTCTCAGAATGTCTGAACTGGTGGTCTGGTTTCAGGCCTGAACATTGGTATTGGTAACATATCTCCAGGTGGCACTAGGCATGCTGGTATGGGGAACACCTTTATTTGCATTGCCCTACACAAGTCTACCTGCATACAGGAATAACAAAAATATGAAAACTTGTTTTGGCTAAGGCTCATGTAATTTAGGTTATGGGAACTTCTAATGAGGTCATAAGGGGACATTTTAGGATATTATATTGAGAAAAATAAATGTGGATGTGATCAGAAACTTACTGAAGGAGTTCAGTGAAGGAAAAAGCAGAGATATATTTGCTTAAAAATGAAGGAAAAAACATGCAAAGAAAAGCATGAAAGGTTAGTGGATAGCAGAAAGAGTATACTAAGTGTTGACAGCTAAAGAAAGAACTGGGGAACAAGTTAAAAGTAACCATTTTCAGTTTTGACAAATTTTAGTTTAGATTAATGCCCTATTTTCATATAGCTGTCTAATTTCCAACACATTACAAGCTATACATCTGATTTCATATCTTAAAAATAATTACAACAGCATAAATTAATATCAGCAAAAACAAGTTCAAGAACAAAAGGGGAAAATAGAATGTGGTATTGAGCTATTCAATGAAATTTGGAATTGGAGCTGACATTAACAAATCACAAAACCATGAGTATGTGAAGAAGGCTGAATTCCGAGAGATAATCATGTCAGTTCTAGAATGAACTTTTAAACCATTTAGGTTTAAACAACATTTCCTTTTTACATAAATATATGTTGTTAAAGCAGAAGACCTAACTCAGAGGTTATGATCAATTAAGATTTCATCATGCATCTTTATCTAATTGACAGTGTAAGACAATTCTCAGAATTCTTTCTGTCTAAAAGATTGTGGATGCTGTTCATTCTAAGATGGCTGTTCAAGAGCTAAAATAGAAATGTCCAACTCTATTATAATATAGTTTGAGCTTCCTCACACAAAAAATAAAAAACAAGTTTTTAAGCTTTCCTTTGAAATACTTAATAACATAATTTCACTGATTTACAGGGTGTTGGTTAGGTGATACTCAAAAAACTGAAAATAAAGCATTGCCCATTGATTGTTATGTTTAAAATAAAATTGATGATATCATGAAATAGGACATGCCCTGATGGTAAATTCAAACCCTATGTAAAAGAACAGGAGTTGTGAGATATTAACTCCACATCTAATAAGACAACTGACTTTTTGCTTATGTTTTCTAATCTCTGCAATGTATCCTGGGTCTATGTTTACACCAATAATGCATTCCACTTTGAATAGGAAAAGACTGTGTTTATCAATGTGGAGTATATATTGTTGGTACTCAGAACTGCACAGTACCAACAAAAAGCCAGGAAACATACTAATTGAGCCAGTCTAATTGTTTGCATTCATACTGGTTGAACAGAAGCAACCACTAATAGGATGAGGATTCTTGAAGTCTTTTTTTTAAACTTATTATTATTCATTTGTACATCCACATGAAAATAATCCATTCATGCATTAGGCTAGTTTTTCCTTTAATACAAGTTATATTCTCATGAGTAAGAGAAAGTTGTAGAAAATAAGACATTTTGAAACAACACGGAAGAAAAGTTAATGACAGAAAGCAAAAGAAACTAATTCTGCTATGAGACAAACAGGAGATTTCTCTGAAGCCTACATTCATATAAATATTCAGTATCTATAAACAAATAAAGTTATACTTATATAAGCCTTAATAATTCTCCTATATATGTGTACTGAAGCAAACATTTGGAGTTTGTGAAAAAAATATATTCCCTGGTTGACCCCTCTGTGGAATTATGATTTGAAAAATTAGGGTTTGGCCCAGAAATCTATGTATTAACCTAGTACCACAAACCATCCACTCACAAGTGATCCTGTTGTAGAAGGGTTACTAACCCCTGGAAAATCTGCTATATTCTCTTTCCAGTTATTATTCCCACAAATCCTTCCATTTGGTGTTTGAAGCCAAAAGCCAACTGTTTGAGTATTAAGACAAACACATCTGTGTGAAAGTTATATCTGCTTTCTCACTGTGTGACAATGCAAGCCATAAAGCAGTAAGAGGGTATCCTGGGACAGATTACACCGTACGCTCGGCCTTACCTACAGCATGGCAAGTCACTGACATAATGTTTGATATCAACTTTTGGCTTGTACTGAATACTGTTTCCTCTAACAGTGAAGTTTTCCATATAATGAAAGTAGTCAAATATATTGTTTTTATTTAATGGTTACCACCTTTACATTCCTATTAAATGTCAATGGAGCTTAGTTATTGGTCTTTTATGTTTAAGGGAAAAATTCTTGCTGTAGTGATTTGATCATTTAATTTTAAGGGAAACAAGATGCTTTTCTCCAGGTCCATTAGCAAAGTTTATATTTCTTGGACACTTTCTCTTTTTTTTAAAAGAAGTTAGCATAGAGCAAGTGCATTAGATCACAAATAAATGGCATTGTTGAAAACCTCACAAGAGTAAGTAAATGTAAATTTTCTAATAAATTAGCTCTAAGTCATAAAATATTTACTTTGTTTAAGGGAGAAATGAGTAGTTGAAATGTCCTTTCTATGCTGAAATTTGAGAATCATCAAGATGAAGCAAACAGAAATAAAATAACATTTGAATCTTCCCTTAGTTTTTTTTTTACTTGAAGCTGCCTGAAATCCAGTATTCAACATTAAAGCAGCAATCTGCTACAGAGTGGATGAATTTGTGATAAATGGTCCCTTGAGGTTTATAAAACATATTCTCCATAAAACAAGCCACAATATGTTTCTTCACATTAGTCAGTTCCTGACATTCAGACTGCTGGAAAATCCAGTCCAGGGTTAGTACTTGCCATCCCCAAGCTGTAAACAACTGTTTGTTTATTGCAGCAAAGCTTATACATCTATTTCAAGGCTTTACAGTGATAAAAGGCTGACTGCCTCCATAAACTGAAGTGGGCTGCAATGTTATTATTTGTTTATTGCTCTTCTATTGCAGTGGTCAAATAGTTCCTTGGAGACCAGACTCCAGTTTTCTGCCATCTGTGTAGTCAGTGTCAGAAAACTTGTGTAAATTGAATCACATGGAAAATATTTATAATGAGAAGACTAATTAGAAGAAATGTTGCTTCTCTAAATTAAAGAGGGAATATAGCTGATTAATAACATATTAGAAATAATCTGCTTTGTTCTTCTTCTTAATGAATGGTAGTACTTTCCTTGGGGACCTTGAAGAACATGAACCATATCTGTCTACCTAGCAAGGATCAGATAAACAGTACTTTTTGTCCTGTTGGGTTAGGGTTTTATAATTCTGCTTGGGAAAAATCATGAAATTTGTTGTATACCCTTAAAGACATATAGAGCACACTGTTTTCATAAGAAAAGACAAATACATAAAATATGATTTAGAAAACATAGATAATGAAAAGATTTTTATCTAATATTAAAGATTTTTATTTAATATTATTTCTAGGAAAATCTCTTACCCTTTTACATTTGTATAGTTACTTCTATGGTGATGCTTTGTATATTTCTACTCTATGATTGTAAATTACACCCCTGAAAGACTTTTTCATCTATGAATGAAGACACAATACAAGGGAATTTTTATGTGTCAACACCTAGTTAATTCTGAATAAATGAGTGGTGTATGTATGTATCTATGGGTGAATTTCTAAAAATCTACATGAGTAAGCCTAAAGCAAGTAATGAGGTAATAAATGGAAAACACTCCTAAGAGATGCATAAAATATATAGTTCAGAAGGGTACCATATGAAAAGTAAAAATGTACAGTATTGTGTATTATGTAATTTTAATTGTGTGAAGGAGTAAAACCAGGTATTTAGAAGATACTTTCTAGTACAATACTATGAAGGAACGCTGTAGTATACATCATCTTTCCAGGGCTTTTTACACTACCCACTGGGTTTCAATAGAGACCTTACAAATATGCACAACCACTATTCATGTGGCTATTAGGGAAGGTCATTTAAGATTATTACATAAATGGCAGATAATAAAATTTATGCCATTATCATTAATGTTCATTCTTATCATTGTTTAAGGCAGTGTCTGCCAGATTTCTCTATTATAAAGTTACTATTTTTTCACTTATAATAGATAAATGTAGTTTTGACTGCTAGTACACATCTTTTAAAAATAGAAATTTCTTCCAATATTATTGATATATCAGGGAACATATTTTTAGTATTGTTACACTTGTGTTAAGTTAATGGCATTTTTTTTTTCCTGGAGAAACACTGAGTTAACACGGAAACTTGAACCTAGCGGAAACAAGTGATAAGGGCACAAAACGTGCACATGCATATACCTCATACATTTGCCCACTTCCTCAGTTGGGCATGTGGGCTGTGAGACAAACCCACTCATACTTGGTATAAAAACCTTGTGTTCAATTTCAAGTAAGCTTCTTCCACTTCGTCACAATAACTCACAATCTGCAACTCTTCTGAGTCCCGTGACTATAAAGTAAAGTGGCATATGTATTGTAGTTTTATTTACTTCATAACCATTGAATATGTTTCTATTTTTGTAAGATTCTTTTCCTTGGTTTTTAAGTGTATCACTGTTGAAGCATGAGGATTCTGCCTCCATTCCCATTTTTCCATAATTTCTATGATTTTTATCATGCATTTTTGCATAGCATGGAGATATTTAGAAATACTTGTGCCATTATAAAAGAACTTAGTGTAATATAGTACACATATAGTAATGTGTAAGACAGTGAGCATACATGTGCAGTCTTCCTTTAAACCTGACTCATTTATTTTATCATCTATTGATGATTCTTGTTTCCATCAATTATTACTTTGATAGAATCCGCAAGATACTTTTCTAATTCTCTTTAACATTTACAAAATTTCACTTCTGTTGAATTATTTATTTGATGTCAGTGTTGACTGATGAATTATTTGTTAATTCAATGAATTACAGTCAGATTCATAATTTATTTCCATAGCAAGAATTTCCAAGTAAATCTATTAGAGCTCTTTTCACATGACCATATTTTTTTCTGCCATATTCCCATCTTTCTTGAATTCTTTTAAACTTCCTCTCATAGCTAGCTATTCTAAGCTCACTGTATACTTAACCTGAATCAGACCTAGTATCAGGTGCTTTCTTTTAATGAATCATTTTATTGGATGAATGGGATTAATAAACCAAGACTTAATAAGTGTGCTAATTGTTATGAGGAACATTAAAGCATTGCAGGGAACACTCGACTAGAAAAAATCTACCTTATGAAAGACAAAAAGTGAGTTAATATATAAATAAATGTATATACATGTATATATATATACATATATAAATTAGACTGAGTTTAACATTTATTGCTTTTCCACTAAGGAATATCATTTTAGTAGTTTTTTCACTAAAAAGGACAATGTTATATATTCACTCCTATTCTAACTCTGAGGTCCAATAACCTTTAAAAATATGTACTGAGAACAAAGCCAATTCCCCAATCCAAAGACATGTAAGATAAATTGGTTCTTCTCTTGGGTCAGAAAAAAATTGAGGCTCCATGACAAAAAGAGTTTTCATAAAAGATTTTCTTTTTCAGAGGTGTATTGTCTAAATAATGTTCTAAATATTCTTGAATTTTATTGACAGCTGTTGAAATCAACTTTTCATTGCTATTAGAAGAGTTGAATTCCTGCAGAGGAAAGGGATATCTGAATACACCAGCAAACACAGATCAAAGAAATCAATGTTCTATTCTGTTTTCACTGTCATTGAAACAAATAAAATCCTGATCTAAGGGTTTCATTAAACCAAAACCAACAAATTATTTTATTCAACTGTATAGATAGTTCTTTAAGCAAAAATGTTTTCAATAACCAGCCTATCCACACAAATACATATATGGATATAAATTTACTATAAATACATTTATTCTGTTTTAAAAACTTGAATAATGTGAAGATATAATAATAAAAGCATCATCTGGTATTCTTAAGTGATTATGAAGGGGCAGATAATTATTACAAAAGTTTTGAAGACAGTTACTATTAACTCTCAATTGCTTTTGTAAAAGTCAGTATTAGAGACACAAAATATGTAGCAATGTTAATTAATTCCTAAATTACAAGTTAAATTATATACTAACATAATTTATGTATATGCTTATCAGGCTACGAAGCATCTGTTTTTCTGAACATGAATGAATTGTCAATGTGTACTTGCCATTGGACTAGACCCTAAGGGTAGTAGAAATGGGGCCTGCATTAATAATAGCAGCAAATTATTTAGTACTGATTATGTGTCATATGTAAGGGTAGTGTTTGAAGCATTTATATATCTCAACTCACTTGATCCTCTCCACAATCCCAGGAGGTAGATTGGAAAAGTTAGAAACTGGAGGAAGAGGGTGCACAGAGAATCTGAATATCTTATGCATAGATGCACAGCAGGTAAATGATAGAACTGGGGATCAGGCCCAGGAAGTCTGTTCTTAATTATTTCTTTCTTTGGTCTAGAGGAATCATTTCTCCTGGGGGATTCAGAATAGGATTCATTGTAAGAGATTTGCAGTAAGTTTCTGCCTTCATGGAACTTCCACTCTGTGGTTGCATATGTTGTGGGGTGTGGTCTAAAGGAAATGTCAAGGGTTTGAGGGAAAAGACATGGAATCAATGCAAGTTTTACTACATGATTAGTTTTAATTTTGGTTTAATTATGGCCACTAGTTTTTATGGAAAATTCAGGATGTGTTGTAAAATGAAAACATTCCAACTATAACCAATGCTTATTCACCTAGGAACAACATAATTCTCTCTTTCATAAGCCTACAAGTATCGAATATCCATGTATTATATTGAACTAATAAGAATGAATCATATTCAGAGGTATTATTGTTAAAGAAAAACCCATTCCTCCTTGCTACAATGTCTCTGTATTTTGAGTAAACTTTAAAACCAAATCACTGTAGTTGGTGTTAATAAAATTGTCAGTGTGAATTTTATGTTGATTACATTTGTAGGTCCTTAGAATTGATTGAATTTTAGGGAAGAATCTTGAATTAACCTCCTGTTGTTACATTTCTCCAGTGGTTTACACCTCTTGTATGGTCTATCTTTATAGCTATCATACATCGTTAATCCCAATGTATTTTATATTTTATGACAAAATACAAGCCACTTATGGCTTTTCTTTGGAATTAAGCCTTCTTCTAGTCTACCAGTGTAGATGTAATTAGCTTTTGCTCTTATTCTTAATTTCTGTTCATTAATGAATGCACCATCTATGTCCAATATTACATGTGTACTGTTACCTTGTCTCATTTCTCTCAGCTCTTCAGGAGGCTATTCTTAATGGCTTTCTCGGTTTACTGAACATCCCCATGCTTCTCTAGTGGCAGGTATGAGCAGGCTTTAGAGTGTACTTACCCGTTTTACAGGCAGGAGGAGAAATAGGACATCCTGAAATCAACTGAATTGTTTATTCTTAGTTTCTATCTATGCACACAACACCCTGTTGATAAATAAGACTCTTCTCAATTGTATTCATTTTTTTGTCCAAATTATTCTGAAATCATTGAGAGCTACATTAAGTGAAAACAATTGCTTTTTAATTGTTTATTCATATTAAACAAGACTTTCTTTGGAACAGTTTAAGAAAAACAAGAATAATAGTGGAATGGAGGAACTGCATAAAAGGTTGCAGGCAAAGCTTGGAGTTTACTGACACAAGTTTCTTAATATGCTGCCAACCTTCAGATCAGCATGAACACACAGATAATGTAGCTTTTCCTCAGAGACAGAACTTGCTTGCTTTAACTATTCCCCTCTTGTAAGTGATTCTATCATTGAGGGTCTACAAGCTGATGAAAGTTCTTTCTTCTCTACTAGACTGTTGTGAGCATAAGAAACCACAATCACAATTGCCAGTACTTGAGGGAGGAACAAATTGATTGTCTTAAGATTTGGAAGACTCTTATCTAAAGTGTACTGAAAAAGAATGGAGTTAAAGACAGGGTTTATGATGGCAGCTGTGAAATTGATCAAGATTAATTAGAACTAAACAGAATGAATATTACAAATTTCTAGTGTAAGAACCAAGTCCAGTTTTGAAAATTTCCTCAAAATACCACTCCCTCAGAACTACCTAAAATAAATTTTAGCTGTTTTGTATTCTCAAACCTATCATTTCCCTTATCAAATGAAAGTGGTAATGGTTACACATTTTCAGTTCAAACAAGATAGTTATTTTAAAATAAGAATTATCTATTTAATATAGTGAAGAATATATTTATACCTTAGCAATATAATATTCACAATCATCCATCTTCAAAATTTGTGCCCAAGCTATAATAGTTAAAAACTGCACACAACTTTCTCTTTTATTCATTTTATTTCCTAGCAGAATTTTTATCTGGATCAAGTACTATATTTTACTGCTGAAATTCTCAGTTATTATTACTCTATAGATGGTAGTGTCCTTTCATTTTGTCTCCACAAAATCTTTAAATCTTACAACAGTGTTTCCCAGAGCAGCGTCTTAAGACAAAGAGATGTTCTAATCTTCAATGTACTATGCAATAGCTATAATTCAATTGTGTTTATTGAGCATTTGAAATGTGGGAAGGGATTAAGCACCTGAATTTTTAACTTTATTTAATTTTAATTAGTTTAAACTTAAAAAGCAACATGAAGTTATTCATCTCTATTGGATAACAGTCTTAGGGAAATGTATTCAATGCAGATGGGCTTCACTTTATGTAAAGTTGAGGAAGAGAAAGGGAAAGAAAGAACCACATTTTGAATACATGATAAATTGATTCTCCCTATGCCAATTTTTCAGGGAAAAAAATCCACCCATTTTGAAAAATTTTTGCTTCCAGCTTCTCAAACATGTGGGAAGAATGTTTATATATACACTTTCATTTTGTGATTTTTAGTAAGGGGTTTTTCGCAAGAAACAGGTAAAAAGCTGGTATGTTAGAACCACATTGTAATCCTAGCTACTTGGGAGCTGGAGAGAGAAGAATGACCAATTTGAGACCAGTCTAGGCAAAGTTAGCAAAACCTTATAACAAACACAATTTTTTTTTAAAGAGGAGTGAATGGGAACTTAGCTCTATAGTAGAGTGATTTCTTAGCAAGCAAAAGGTTCTTGGTCCAATCTCCAGTACAAAATAAACAAAAAGCCTGAAGAATGACAATCAAAAATTTGCATGGAGCAAGAGGCAAATAATGTCAAACCCTGACTATGTGATTCAAAAGTTAAGAGTCAGGGCTAGATACATAGGTCTGTGTTGAACCCGGTGTTCAATCCCCAGTGCTGAAAAACAATATAACGTCAGTCAACCAATTATGGTTTACAGGTTGTTCTGAAATCATTCAAATTAATGCTAGGTTAATTTTACATCATTATATTATGTTTAGAGTTTGCAATAATCGGTGGTTTAGGGTAGAATAAGTGTTTTGAGCAAGACTAGAATCCTAAAACTAAGCTGGAAAAAACACTGTCGTTCTTTGCATAGTGACCTCAAATTCTACCAATGGCTATTATAAACTATTCTATAAAATACATCCCAATGTTTTAATGTTGTTGCTACAGGTCTTCTTTTGAACTTTGTGAAGAAAAACAGAAATATTTAGCAACTGTTTTATGTGGTTGGATAAATCTAGTTCCTAGAATCTTGAGAAATTAAAGAATACTTTTGGATTCATGTACTACTTTTGTTCTGTTGGAATAAAGAATTGTCAAAAATTATAACTCTTCTTCTTGATGGTATTTTTTGAAAGAAAGTAGTGACTTTAATTCTGGAAATAGAAACAGAATTACTTGCCTGCACATAAGATATTTAGAACCTAGTTCCTGGTGCTCTGATCTGTCTTACTATAAGTACCCCAAGAATATGCAGTAGTAAATTTGTTGTTTTATTATCACACTATGATTTGTCTTTCTGGTTTACCTCCATCTTTAAATGCATCCATGGTTACAAGATTTTAAAATAGTCATAAGACAATTTATTTTTCAGTGCAAAAAAGGAAGGAACCTAGCTTATATTATGATATGAATTTAATTGAATTTTTACCATTATTCTTAATAGTTGTCCTTGAACTGTATTTTCCTACCTGGAAAATTGTTAACTGCTTCAATTCATGCTGAACTCAGATACTAAGAGAACAGTCTTAAAGATAACATATCTTCTTTTGGTAGTAGTAGTGTAGTAGGGCTTTGCTCCTGCTATACAGGTGCTCTACCAGTTGAGCCATGTCCCCACAACTTTTGCTCCTGTTATTTTTTGAAATGGGACTTGCTTTTTGCCCAGGCCAGCCATAGCTGCTTCCTGTTCTAGCTGGAACATACCATCACACCCTGCATTCTTCTGTTGATAATAGTCTCACAAGCTTTTTTGCCCGTGTTGGTCTGGAAACAAGGTCCTAGTAATCTCAGTTTGCTAAGTAGCTAGGATTGCATGCACAAGCCATCAGTTCTGGGCTAAAATACGTATTCTTTGAAATTTTTATTTCTTTGAAGGATTTGTCACAGAATCATGTATTGACTTCATAGAGGATAGAGACTGTTAATAAAAATAATGTTTATGAAAAATTTGATATTTTCTGGTATAGTATTAGGAAATTTTATTTTTCTGTTTTATTAAGTGATAGAAGGATATTATGTGCATCTATGCACGTTTATGCTCTACTGTAGTTGTTTAAAATTAAATGATGATAAAATCAAAATAGTTAACCATATTCCACATTTGTAGGTTGCAATAAATTTATATTCATAGCATCCTATAAGTTAAGTACTATTAGTATTATACTTTAGAGCTGAGGACAATGAGGTATATTGATGAAAACTTATCTATGTTCACAATATTACTCAGAGGAGCAGTCAAGTCTCAAATGCATGGCCTCGTGCTCCACAGTTCGGGGAGTTAGTCTACAATCTCCTTAACCACTTGCAACCACTTGCACTTAACCAAATTAAGTGCAATTGTGTTTTAAACATTAGTTGTGCTGCTTGCAATATTTCTTATCTAAATTCTGTAAATGTTGTTGGTGGTAACATTTATATATAATATATCCTACTACATTCATACAAATGGGATCATTAATAAGAATGGAAAAGGAATGTTCATGGTATGAAAATTGAAAGTTATCATTAAATGAATAACTTATTCAGTATTTCATTAAAGGCTTGTCACATAATTTGCATTAACAAATATAAAATTTACTTGTATGTAGCTTCTACAAAAATAATGCTGCTTGTGCATTTTATTCATTAATATGTGCTAGCCAGGGTGTGTTGTTGTAAAGTAGGCATTCAATGCCATTTGATGATTAGAGAGTAAACTTATCTTTTCATAAATAAAAAGTTCTTATTTAGCTCAGTCATGTAAGTATGTGACCAATTTATTATACAAAACTATGTAAGCAAATAAATTTAATTTAGAATAAATAGCTGCTTAAAATCTAATGAAATCAATATTTACATTTTATTTTACTTTCACTGTATTTTATATATAGGAAAAGGTCAGTGTAGAACTTAGGTTACAGTGAATGTTTATTATTGTACTAGTATTTATGTCCTATAAACAAAATGCCTTTCCAGTGCTTTGCAAACATCATCCTATACACCAACATTTTTACTGCCTCCAAACAAATGGAAATTTGCTAGGTGCTCTTACGGCAGATGCTCCCAAGATTCTGATTTCTTCTTCATATGGTGAAGACTAAATTCTCCCACCTACCCAAATCCAGACATTGAAGCCAAATATGTCTTGATTTGAAGATAGGGTCTCTGGGAGGTAGTTAAGGTTAAAATACATAAAAGAATGGGATCTTAACCCTTTAGAATTTGTTGACTGTTTAAAAGGAAGACAGAGAAATTTACGTGTATGCACCCAGGAAAGGGAATGTGAGGATTTAGTGAAATGAAGATGCTTTTCAAAGTCAGGAAAGGAGCCTTTGCCAGAAACTGCCCATCCTGACACTAACATCTAAAACTTCTAGTCTCCAGAATTAAGAGAAGTTTCATTTCTAATACATCATCCAGCATGTAGAATTCTGTTATGGCTTCCCAAGTACACTAAAAGAAGATACTTTATATTTTATTAGCTAAATGGCATAATCTATTGTCATTCAGAATATATTTTTTACACCTGAATATATTGGAGATGCTTACTTTCTTTAAGTTCTTAATTATTTATTTGGGATAAATAAGGGTACTTGTAACTACTGAAGGTAGTTTATGAAAAACAATATATATATACATATATATATATATAACTATTCTCTCTGTTTATATTAAAGAGCTGAAGTTTAACTTATTGTCAAGAGGATGAATGCTTTCATTATTATTGCAGGGCATAGCTGAGGAAAAAAAAAGACTGAAGTAGAAACAGTAGGATAGTTGCTGAGCTAGGAGGAGAATTGTTGCTGGGATAGCTGATTTGTCGTTGATATCTAATATGTCAAGGCAAGTAAGAAATATGCATGCCTTCCAGAGAATCCAGACAGGCAATGCAAGTGTTGATGAAATGAGTCTTGTACAGAGTTTTATGCAGTGATAAATCATAAAAATGATTGCATGATTCCACAGAGGAGTTTGTCAATCCAGGTAGCCTGTCGTTTAAACTAAAATGCCATGAGATGTGCTTTAAAAATGTTACCACATATTCCCCAAAGGTTATCATTTGTAAGACCTACACTCTGATTTTATTTTTTAACCACAGAGAGATTTTGATGAAGCACATTCATTAGACAACATTAATTATACATGCAACAACCACAAAACAGGTGTTTGGCTGTAAGAGGGGTATTTAATCAAAAAATTGATCCTAAACTAGTAGTTTATATTCTATCTTTATTTATGTACTTCCTCACAGAACATTAATAAAAATAATGGTTAAACACCTATTTCCTTTCATGCGGAATATTTTTCTTAGGCAAAAACTGGTGTGTCTGGTGTGTTTACACTCTAATTAATATTAAAATTTATGTTTTTGTGCTTTGTTTAATTTTTTAAAAATTTTGTTTAGTTTTGCTGTGCTTAAAACAATCAAAATGGGGGGGTTATCAACTGAAAACTTTGAAGTTCACTTAAGCATATACCCTAATATAGAACATAAGTCTAAACTAAAACATTATATGATGGCTAGGTTTGGTCTGCTTTTCTCAATAGGTCACAGTTGGTGCTTTCAGAGTTAAAAGGTTCTCTTACTAAATCAATAATTCCCGTAGGATTTGGAATCACCTTTCTCACTATATTACATTTAGAGACACAGATTTCAAAAATTCTGGCATAGATAAGTAATTAGCTGTTTTGATTTCTCCAGAAAGTTCACACCATTTTCAATATACACCAGGTGGTTAAAGATATTAAAACCCAAAAACCAAGCAGCTTTTCTCCACATTGAATATAAAAGAACCTCTCATAAGCTGTGCATAAATTTTAAATTATCGTATATAAACTCAGCTGAAGAAGGTGCTTATGAAGGTCCAGAACCACAAAGCTGAGGGATTTTTATTCAGAGTTTTACAATTTACTGCCTAGAGATTTTCCAGAAGTTAGCTGTGACATTGATATTCAAGAATAATTGCTTCAGGAAACCCTTAGAGTTTGAGTTCCAAAATAGCACTATTCCTCTAAAGTCTGCAATGCAAGGAGGTGATGCTGTAATAATTCAGGAACAGTAGGTTTTTAGCTGGTTGAAATTATGTGATCCCTGTACCTTTCTTTCAAACCTAATGTCTCCCTGACACACAATATTATAGCTATGAAATTGGACACACACACACACACACACACACACACACACTCCCCTTCCCCACTACATTTATTGATGAAAAGGACACTATAAAACTCATTCTGCTATTCTCCAAGAAGGTATTTACAAAATATTTGACTTAACTTATATACTTTCGAATTCTATCAAGCACCTTGACAAATAGTACTTAACTCTTTAATGCTTGAAACTGTCTAATTTATTGTGTTATATTTATAACATTTGGAATCATCATTTTTGTCATCTTTGTAATAGTGTACATATACTTAATGAAATGTATAGGGCATGATTTCCAAAAGAGAATTCACAGGGCATTCAGTTTTTGTGGAGCTGCTTTTTTGGTGGAGGAAATGAGAGAGGAGTTCTAATAACTTTTCCTGCTGAATAGAATGACCTAGATTTGTTGTATACTGACAAAGCTGCAAAGGATATTTTTACATTGCCATTTTGTCCTTAAGAGTTATCTCACTGTTTTCACCACATGAAATTCTTTTCAAGCTCTTCTTCAGACAATGTGAATATGGTGTTGGATTTGTAGTATCAGAAGGCTGGAAGGCAAGAGGTAAGAGTTAGCTGAAAATAGGAGATGAGAGTTTAGGTTTCTTCTAACCATCAAATAATATCTACTCAGACAAAGAAAATTAGCAATGTGTTTTCCCGACCCACTCATCATCATATAAGAGCAAAGTGTATTTTTAAAAATATTTGGAAAGGTGTTTTTTGTTAAATATTGAATTTTCATGAAAAACATTGGGAATTACCTCAACATAAATTTTACCTTGACACAGCTACACACATTTCTAATTGCCCACTCACACTTGAAGAATGAGACATCTTATTTCACTGTAATTTTACTATGGACTAATTGCCAGACTTGGTGCTTAATCTTTCTTGCTTCCAAAACTTTGCACCATTTGTACTTAATTAGTGGATATGAAAAGTGAATTCACTAATGTAAGAGAAAACGATCTGCAAGAACATAGCTCAGGTTCCTCATATGATTTGTGCAATTGGTACGTGAAATGTGTGATGCCTTTGTTTTAAAGTAAAAAAAAATCTTGTTAATATTCTCATTATCAATAACAAAAGTGAATACTTGTCAGACAATCAGTGCATGATATTTAATTACATAACTAGCATGTTTCCTGACTGGACTATAACAATGGATTTCAGTTTCTTGTCATTTAGTTCAATCACCTGTAAGATATTTCCATTCCCTTCTATCTCAGTGGTCATAGAATTTAAGCCTGTGTATACTTTATAGTAGATTACTTAAAGGTAATTCTGCTGCTGTCTTTCTAGAGTGTCCACTCAGTAACAAGTATAATACTATCATAAATAAAAGAGTGGTTTTGAATAAATATAGGTAAGTAGTAGCTATAAGAATAGACATAATACATACTAACACATTCATATGTAGTAAACATAACACTAGAGTATCCCTCAAAATTATATTGTACAAGATTTTTGTTTTAATTATATTATATGATATATACATACATACATATTATATACAATTATACAAAGAGACAAAACACTTGTTATGAATGGTGAACAAATTAAATTAAATTTTAGCATATAGCATACAAAATCAAAGTACATATATCAGTCACATTTATGGTCACTAACAATATGAAAGGAATATGAGGAAAACAACATTTGCCATAGCATTATAAAGAATCAAATATTTAAAAATGTTTTTGTTGGCATATGATAGCTATACAGGGAGTTTTGTTGCAACATTTCCTTATACACACATATTGTACCAAAGTTTGGTTTATCCCTTCTACTATTTTCCTCTTCTCCTACTCCTCTCCTTAAAATGTCTTCAACAGGTTTCAGTGTTCTATATTCATACATGTAGAGGAAGTACTTCAACTATATTCACAATTCTTTAGAAATAAACTAAAGAGATGAACATTTATACACAGAAAGCTACAAAATATTGATAAGAGGAATTTCAACCAATTCAAACAAATGGGAAAACACACCACATTCATGGATTGTGAAACAATATTTTTATACTATTCATATTGTCCAAACTTCTCTAAAGATTTGAAGAAATTCCTATCAAAATCCCAGGGGCATTTTTATAGAAACAGAAAGAATGAATCTAAAACTTCTGAGGAGCCACAAATGACCCTGTATAGCTTAAACAACCTAATGAAAGAACAAACCAACAGGTGTTATATAACCTGATGTCAAAGTATATTACAGAACCAAAGTGATTAAACTAGTATGGTAGTAATCTAAAACATATTTCTGTTCTCAACCTATTTAAAATCAGTTAATTATGCTTTGTTTATTATTTATATGCTCATGAGTGTGGGAGTCCTTATATATTTCATACATTAACCACTTGGTAGATCAAAAATATTTTCTCTGATTCTTGAATTCTGTATTCTCTATTCTGTTCTATTGGTGTCTATGTGTTTTGTATAACTATCATACTATTTTAATTACTTTGGTTCTGTAATGTTCTTTGAAATCAGGATGCATCACTCTCTGTGTACAATGGCCTAGCCTCTCATCTTCAAAAGAAATTTAGTTAGATAAACAGTGGTTTCACTGAATTCATTTAATTCTTTCTTGTATTCCTCATTCCAGAAGCACTTACATGTAAAAAATTATTTTAAAACACCACAAGACTGTTTTCTGAATGATTCACCTAAAGAAATGTCTCCATTAGTAGAAATTCACACTCTTAAGAACCAGGTAACATATTTAGGGTTCATTGTGGTGCCTGTTAAATCTGAATGCATAAGCTATAACCTACCTTGCCTACAAATAAATTTACTTGGTCTGCATAATATCATAGAAGAATGTGTCTTTTTGAATTGCCTTTTCTTATTTAAAAATTGAAGGGGGAAATATTACTTGGTTAACTATTCAAATAAAAACTTTGGATAATTTTTGAAACCCAGAAAGCATGAAAGACGAAAGAAAATTAGGTTACCTATAGACTTTGTAAATATTTTAAAAAATTATTCAAAATTACAAAATATTTTCTAGGGAAAAATCAAACCACCTTTTTATTTATTAAAGTGGTGAAATTAGTCCAGGAATGGGGGAGGGGGCTAAAGGAGAATGGTAGAGTGAATTTCAGTATGATATAGTTGACATATTGTAAGAACTTTTGTAATTGCCACAATGTACCCACACCCAGCACAACCATAAAAAACATTAAAAATTATTCAAATTTGCGATGTAGACATATATGTAAACTATTTTGTATATGTGTTTATAATTCAATACTCATAAATTATTAAAGAGTACCAATGAACATAATCATATTTTTGAGAACCAAGTTTTATCATTGTAATTTTTACAATTGTTATTTTTTTCTCTTCAAATGGGTGTGCCATTATAAACAAAAGAAAAAGAAAGGAAGCAAACCTTAGAATTCTCTGGGCTCATTTCAGGAACAAATAAACTGTTCAGGTACATATACATAATGCTTTACCTACCCATGTATTGATGTCATAAGTATGTTTTCCATGTTATACACTGGCCTTTAACTGCTTACTCTGTACACATAACTTATCAAAATGTATATTGGATTTTTTAAAACACATGAATTGACACTAAATTTAAAACATTTGAATTGATATTAAATATAGGGCAGTATTGATTCACAAAGCTTACAAACTAGTACACTGTATGTATTGTCAAGCTGTTGTCTTTGCATTCTCTGTGTGTTCCTTAAAGTAGTTTTATTACCAAAATTTTTCCATGTTTGGAACCTTGAGAAAATCATGTTTGATTCTGGTATTTCCTCATGTTTAAGTCAGGAGACCTAAGTTATGCTGAAATTAAAGTGATTCTAAAAATGTTAGTGATTTGACACAGGTCTTAAAATTCCTTTTATATGCTGTAACCAATATGTATTGTCAGGGAGACTCTAATCATTGACCACTCTTCCAGTGAGATAGGGACATGGAACATATACTCTACTCTCTAAGTATGTGCAAGGAAGTGACATGCATCACTTTCCCTCATATTGAGTCAGCCAAGTCAAATCACTTGGACACACCCAACTTCAAAGAAGGTGATAGTACCTTTTTTCCAATTTTCTCCAAAGAGCAGAGCTGAAGTGATTTAATTTCCACTGCATCCACCTGTCTCTCATAACCTGCACTCTGGCAATGGCCATTGCTCTTCTTTATGAGCTTTACCCATCCACTTTCTTCTCTCACTTCAAAATATTTCACCATGCTTTTGAAATTCCACTCCATAGTAAACAACCTTAATGTCATTCAAAATTTTCTACTCCCTTCTAAACTGAAATCTGAATAAATTAATAAAATTGCTTATTCTATTACACTCAAAGTTATCCACTATTGTTTTTGCCATAATCAGAACTAGAAATAATTATGACATTATTTTTATGAAATTTCCAAACAATACTTTAAACAGTTAACTAATACCTGCATAAACATACATAAAATTATGAAATCAATTACAAATAATGATGACAAAAATAAATCTTTCACCATCATTTATCATTTACTAATGTCAACTGACGATCTTTCATCATTTGGCTAAGTCTTTCTCCCCCACTATTTTTCACCACATTGTCTTTAGTGGCCCTAATGACAAACAATTCAGTATAAGTATATCCATTTTCTTTCAAACTGTTAGCTCTATCTTTATTCAATTCATATTTTAACAGTGTCAGATCTTAAGATCAATCGTTTTAATCATCTTGATGATACCCTCAAATTATTTCTCTTTCTTTTTAAACATAAAGCAAACTTAAAACACAGTATAATACAAAGGTTTCTCTTCTCTTCTTAGGCTTTAATAATCTGCACCCTGATTTCCAACCATTGTTTAGTCTTAACATGCCTAGCACTCATTTTGTGTGATTTGTACAGGTGTATTGCATTTTCTCTCAATAGGTATTTCAAACCACACAAAAGTTCTCTAGTTCCCACCCACTACTTAATTTTGTTTTCTAATTTCATCCTTTGCTCTTAACAAATTTACTAATTTTCTCTTTAGAGATAAAATTATTTCCTGACACACCATTTAGAATGAATTTACATCTGCATTTATCTTTGATTCCTATTCACTGTTAAAGCAAAACATAAATGAAAATCAATCATCTAAGCTTGATTTCCCCCTGCACCTATGGTTCATATAAACCCTGTTTCTTTACAGAGGATTTTCAAACCTTTCTTGAAATTGTATGTGTTAGCAAGTACCAGTCAACATTCACTAATTCATAGGAACCCACCTTTTTAGCACCACGCTTTCTATCATTTACCATTTTCTTTTTCTTCATTTCACAGTTTCTTACAATTATCTACACATTCTTTCTTCTTTCCAATTTGTAACATTTCATGCAATCTGTCTTGATATATATGTATATATGTATATATATTTAAGGCATGCAGTATCTTCTTTTATACTGAACTCAATAGTCTTGGTCTGTCCATTGTACTCTGTTGTCCATTGCCGACCTGGAATCATATTGCTTAGTATTGTTCCTATGTCCCTGCCTCCTCTTCACAGTTTTTCTTTTATGAACATGATTTCTCTATGTGAAATAAAATTTATTACCAAGATTGCATTCTGCATCCAGTTTTATTCATACTGTGCACATTCTTTTCACTATAATGACATATATTTTTGCCCTTCAAAGTTTTAAATGTCAATTTATTTTATATTTTTGAAATTTTCTATGACAATTTATGTATTTTATTTTGTTTTTATGTGCATTTTTTATTATTGTTTGTAAATGTACATTGTAGCATTTACAAAGGTTCTTAAAATGTATCAAATATATCATATTTTAATTCACCCCTCCCCTGACTCCTGGAACACTTTCAACAGGTATCATCTTTGTACTTATATTTATGTGTATACATAATACACAAAAATGTTTGTACCATATTCATTCTCCATTTCCCACTGAAATTTCTTTTCTGAGATTTTGTTTTATTTTCCCAAAGGTTTACTGACAATTCCCACTTCAATTTGTATTGTATCTCCTGATTTACATAAAAATGAGATCGCACTTCTCTCCTTCTCTGCATGAATGGAGGCAACTTCTTCCAATCTTGACCCTGATTCTCCTTTACTTTACTTATGAAGCCAGTTCCCAGATAGTACAATCTCTTTAATGTGTCATGTACTCACTTTCCTCCTGTCCATGGGCTTATCTTAGTTAAGGACTTTATAATTTCATACACAGAATTTCTTATTTATGTTATAATTGGTCTTCATCCCCCTTCCTAGGTCGCTTTGCACACAGCTGCAGAAGTAATTGTTGTAAAAGCAAATCTAATAACAATTTTCTATGACTAAAGTCCTTGGGCATTCCTTGATGTTCATGATAAAGATCCAGTTCTTTGCCATAGCATAAAGACCCTTCATGGTCTTATGATGCTGAGATCTCCATCTCCATATTTTAAATTCTTTTCTTTAAAATTCAGGTTTCAGCTAATAAGATCACTTTTTATTTCTGTGAAAGGACAACTGTTCTCAGCATCCTTCTATTACCTATTATAGCAATTGCCTAGGTCATGGTTCATTGCTCCTTACTCCTGTTCTGCAATCATTTAGCTAAATTTTGCTCTTGGTAGTAAAGCCTGCAAGGCTGCCCTGACATTTCTAAGTAGAGTGTCATTCCAGTTTGCTCTACTAACATGGAATTTCAGCTTGGTAATCATTCCAACAATTGCTGTTGGAGTAGTTGGATGTCCACATATCAAAAGGTGAAAAGTAATCTCAAGCAATAATTCACACTTCTACCAAAATTACATCAAAGTTGACCATAGGTCTAAATTTATAAAGCATCTAGAAAAAAAATGCATAGTTTTAGATTTGATGCCCAAAACACATTCTATAAAAGAAAATTTGGAACTTTATTAAATTACATTTTTTACTTTGAAAGACATCATGAAGGATATGAAACAGAGCTAATGTGGATAAGAATATTTGCAAACCATATTTCTTACAAACACATAAACTTAATAATATATAAAACTGTAAAACTAAATAAGAAAATAAGCAACTTCTAAAATATGCAAAGGTTTGAACAAGCATTCTAGTAGAGAGAAGATATGAAGAGAAAATACATATGAAAATATGCTCAACATAATTAATCATGTGTAAATACAAATTTAATGCACAATGGGATATCACTGCACGCATACAAGAATATCTAATTTTTTAAATGGCTAACTGCAAATTCTGATGGCGATTCAGAGTTATGGAATAGGTCACCTATGTTGCTGTCAGCAATGCAAAACAATTTCTAAGGGGAGATTTCGTATAAGATTAAAGATAAGCCTGCAATATACTCCTACTTCTAAGTGTCTTAGAGCAATAAAATCTTAAATTCATACAATTCAACTTTCTCTGAAAATGTTTATAGAAACTTATTTCATAACTGCAAAAACTATAAATAACCCAAACATACTTCCACAATGAAATGTGTAAAGAAGCTTCAGATACATACACACAGTGGAATTCTGCACAAAATAATGAATGAATTATTGATTCATACAATTGTATGGGTAAAAATTAAAAGTGTATTTTGATAAATGAAAGATGCAAGATGTTCAAAGCTGCATATTGCACAATTCCATTTTTGTGACACTTTGAAACATAATTGTAGGAAAGAAAGCAAATCAACAAATTATTTTAAAGCTGTAGAGCAAAGTTAGGGAAGATAAAAATCTTCTACATGTGAAATTAAATGTGCACTCCAGTTTTTGAACATACATAACTGTGCATACGAAAAATGAAATTTGTCTGTGAATAAAATTCAGAATGTGTGGTGGGGAAATGAAGTTCACACTGTGGTAAATAATTCTTAAATCTATTAAAAATTACTAGGATGGAGAGGAAAGGAGCTCATCTAAGAAATTATAAAAATCACATTTGTTAAATTTAAAACTAAATAAATACAAATAAAAACAGTGCATAAATATTAACTTCATAAATATTATTTTCAAAGAGATGTAGTTTTGAAATTATAAAATTTGTTTGCATGTAAGTTTAATAAATTAATAAATATAGATTAAAATAAGATATTCTGTTTCAGAAAAAGCTATAAATAAGGAAATGTGGAAGGACAGAATGATCTTTGTGATTTGGGGTTGGCATCACAGCTATTAAAATGGAATAATAGTTTCAGAATTTATGTACAGGTAGAGACATAAATGTATGTATACAAAAATGGTTATACATGTATATATATCCTATCTTGACATAAAGGAGCTGGAAGAAATGACTCTTCAATTACAAGGAGCAGAACTTGCACCCAGATCTTGGTTTCAATTTTTCTCCTCCATTAAAAACAAACAGGGTTCCATGAAAACTTGGTTGATTTTAGTGCTATAGAGGAGAAAAGGAACGATGAGCTAGAGAAAACACACGAAATTAACCTGGAGAAACATGTAATTTCAGAAAAGCAAGGAAGGGAAAATGTATTTGTATTTGATGCATATATTTCAAAAGGACATGGGAGCTATCTTGAAAGAGTATCCAGTGGCAACATCTGTAACTACTTTATCAATAAAATATGTAACAATAGCCTAGGCTGAGATTTCAATGAATGAGAGAAATTTCAACGAATCCAAACTGATCAAAATTTTAAAAGCTCAATAAGTATATAAATTATTAAAAAATGGCAATGTTTTCTTACCAAAGAAATTAATATGTATAGCACAAATGAAGAAAAGAGAAAATCATCATTGCAGTATCATATTATAAATCATTACAGGCAAAATTCCATGTACATCTTAAATAAGAGGGTTGCAGATCAGATGTAAACGAGACATTTACATCGCTTTATATCCCCCCTCAATATTTCCAAATTACAAAGGAAACATAGTAAATTCACAGTGGAGAATCAGATAAGATACCACTTTTAGATTTGAGGAAAAAGTTAACATGAGCAGAAACATTTATACATCATGGGAGTAATCTGAATGAAATGACTGTTATAATTGACTCGTTTCCAGAATATGATCACTAAATTCATTGTCTCATATTTTTTATGGCCCTTCTTTTTTGGTTCTTCTTATCTATTTGTGCTTATAATTAAATCATTGTTTAATTTCAGTTAAATATAAGGCATAATTCCATTATTAGACTTTTCCTATTGATTTTTGCCCTAAATGTACATTCACCCTTCCTAAAGGTAGCAAAAACTCAGACTCAATTAAAACAGTGTGTGTGTGATAATAGGGAACTGTAGCTGTGTTTCATCTGCAACCATAACATTTCAAACTCTGTTGTTTCTGTTCTAGAGAGATGCAGCTTCATTTAGAGTTTGCTTGCTTCAAGTCATGGTATGCCTGGTGACTGCAAGAGAGAAAGTTTTATAGCAATCCAATATTTCCTAACACAATTTATTCTGGCTTTCTGGAGGTATATCTTTCAGTTGTTTCTTGATTACTCACTGGTGGCAGGTGGGAGCTTCACAGCTGCTTGATTCAGTGGCTGATATGTCTATTCTTTGAGAACACTATTGACAGTTTCTCAGTCAGCATTCTTAAATGATCATTGGAGCTCAAACAGGATCTCTTGTTTGATGCGGCTCTTTCGTGATGACTATAATATGTGTGCTGGCTAAAAAATATCATATATAATGAGCCTTGAACTTTAAATCTAGTGAAGTCTAATTGCCTCTCTTTGGAATACTATTGCCACTGACTGCAGCAGCTTTTTCAGTACCTTACATAACCTGAATGAATTTGAATTAGATTACCTTAATCACACGGAGAAATCAGAGTGGAGGACATGCATATTCTTGTAGCAGACATGTTACTTGCCACTCAAACTTGAATACCTATTCTTTTCAAGGATTTGTCTTTTTATTTTGGTAAGATCTCAATTTCTGATAGTATCTTAGCATTCATTGCTATGATACCCCTTGCATTAAAATTCACATGCTGTGTGAACAATTCAAAATCTCCTGATGTATATGTATAGTCAACATTGCACCATAACAAAAATCTTGTCACTTAAGCATTAAATAAGCCCCTCCCTCTTCTTTTCACACTAGAAATGGGGCACCTGTCCAGCTCTGATAATAGCAAGAGATTGTTTAATTTAGGAATGAAGGGAAATTCAGGAGGCAGTAAATGAATTGGAAAAAACATGTAAATTTGTAACAAGAAAATGCAGTTTTTAATACATAGCTCCTCAGTTATTAGCTTTGTGTCTGTGGAAGAGTTACTTTAATTTTCTGAGTTTCAATTTCTTTTTTGTAAAATGATAATAAAGGATTTGTCCTCATCTTTGCCTTACAAGAGTTGGGCCAATTTAAATTGCTATTATTTCATTCTGAACTGATAAGTCTGTGGCTTTCCAAATTGTGTGAGTCAGTAAAACCAGGTGACAATCAAGTGTAATTGCTCTAATTTATCACAATCAAATTTATGTAGAAACATATTAATCAAAATAAACCTACGTTTTCTGTCATTTAAAATTATGTATGGATTTTATCTAGTCCAGAGATTTTATTTGAAAATTAAGCATAACATGGATTTCATTTTGAAACCATTTATATACCTTCAGAAAGAAGGGAGTTCAAAGCATTTTTTACACTTGTTATAACAATAGTCAACTCTTCTGGCTCTGGACTCAAAAATCACCATTTCATTGAGATTCTCCCTGTGTGTTTACAGGGAAATTTTTATTTTAAAATGATAGTCTCTTTCCTCACTCTGAACTACAATTATTCCCACTCTGACTTTATTTTTCTTTCTTGTATCTATAATTATCTCACGTATTGTGCGTTCTATTCATTTATATTGTTTAACATTTTCTGGGGACCTGTGGAGTAGCTCAAGTGGTAGAGCACTTGCTTAACAACAGTGAGGCCCTGAGTTCAAAAATCAGTACTGCTAAAAGCAAATAAATCAATAACATTTTTCTGGCCTGGGAAAATGTAAATGCCAGGAGTGAGGAAAGGTTCGTGCATTTTCCTTATTGCTATAGATTCATCCCTTACATCAGTACCTGCCATAGTAGCCTTTCAAAAATATTTTTAAGTAAATGATAAATAGCTAAAAAGAACTATATTAAAAATATTTTTGTCTCACCAAGTCTCCCCTACCCCCATTCCCACAAGTAAACATCAGAAAGCTCATTTGATGCAATTAAAATCTTAAATTTAAGAATGATAATATTTGTATTGTTCTACCTGATTTCATTTATTACTTTTATTAAACAATACTAAGGTATTTATTATCCTAAAAATATGCAATCCCTTTGAGTTTTGTATTAACTTACAAATTTACACAGAAACATGCACTGTTACACATAGCTTAGATAGTAAAAGCAGTGATCACAATGAAGTAGCTAGAATTTATCCACTTAATTCATTATATTTTTCAACCCTTCTCAGAGGAAAGACTTTCTTGGTACTACTCCTCTGTCTCAATGAACTCTATACTCTGCACTCTAAAGATAAGCCATTCCTTTTGTTCTGGGTGACATCATTCATTGGTTAGGTCAAAATGGGTCACAGTTGTGGTCACCATAGTACAAAAAAGATCAATAATTAATATTTAAAAGGAATGAAAATGGCAATGATTATAGTTTCCAAAACAAAATAAACCAAAAGAGTTAAAAAAAAAACACAAATGGACTTACCACTCAATGAAATGGGGCAAATATGGGTCTGTTACTTGTATATATTTTAGAATGCATTTATGTTCCAGAAAGTTTTAGAAGAAGGAATAAGGTCATATGAACTGTTTTTCAAATCTAAGATTAGATTAATTTGTTGCTTTTTTCCTGAAATAGAGTCAATTGGATATTTCATGAACCAAATATTTTCTTTGCCAGATGACTGTATTCAACAGTGCAAACTACATAACAAAATATTAAAATAACAATATACAATATAATTTTGTTTGTATGTAAGTGTTGCATTTGTGTGTGTGTATGTGTGTGTGTGCATTAATTCTGTTTGCTTAACTGAGATAACTGAATTTAAGAGGTAATGTATTTATTCTGATCTATCCACTAACTTCTTTGCTAAAAATTTTTTTTGAGATGGCAGAAACTTTGAGAATGGCTTATCTTCTGATCAAGTATTTGGGTCAAAATTATATCTAGGGCAGTCAACGTTGCTACCTTCTTTTATAGAAGGACATACTACAAAACATTATTTATAAAGAGTTAATTATTATAAGATAGTTTGGGATTTATTAGTCTTCCCTTTATAATTTGTGCATATGACTTAAATCTGCATTTTCAAGAAATGTGTATGTACCTTCTCCATATTATATTGTCATGTTTTGATTAGTTTTATACCTACAACTCCATATAGATAGTCTTAACTCCCTTTAATTTTCTGACCATGGGGAGAGTTTTGTTTACTTTTTCAAATTTTAAATAAGTTTTGCCTAACTTGACAAAATTTACTTGTATACCTCATTTTTCTAAATTGTACTACAATTTGAAATAGTAATTTAAGTAATTCCTTTAGGTTGGAATGACTTTTACAACAGCATACAATTTCTTCATAAAATTAAGTTCAAAACATTTAATACATTAACATGTTCTGTCCATATATTGTTTCTTAATCAGTATTAAGAAGGCATTGAAAATGATGGTTTTTTTTTTCCTTTAATTTCTCCAAAATGTTTTCAACCACTATCTCATGCAAACTTCAATGTCATTAACAAGAAGTATGAGCTTTCACATTGGTTAACCCTATTGGGTATGAGTGATTAGGCAAATCAGACCTTATTAATATGAGAACTCTGATTATTCATAAATTCTCAGAAGCCATAAATTTGTGTGCATTTTGTATATGTAGTGTTTCCCCCCTTTAGGCAAAGCGAGTATCCATATTTAGATCCTGAATGAAGTCTATAACTTGTAAGCTGTTAATAATACAGTGCTTAGGTTATCTTTGAGTGGATTTTCTTATAAGAAATTAATTATGTGACTTACACAATGCTTGATGAACCCAATGAAGTAAATATATATCGAAAACTTGTTAACTATAAATACCATACAAAGGTATCTTTGAATCCATAGCATCATATGAGATTAAATCAGGTCATAGAACATACACACACACACACACACACACACACACACACACACACAGACTCTTTGATTTAGAAAAATATCCCGGTGCTGGGGAAAAGTTTGCAGTTTGAAAAACTGTAGGTTTTGCTTCAGGGGGTCAGGAAGAAGATGGGGTTATTGGAAATACACTGAATCTACTGAAGAAACTTTTGGAATTTTAAAACTAACATTTTAACTCTTATTTAACTAAAATGTAGTAGGATGACTACTTCAAATTACACCCTTGGTCTTGTGAGATCAAATATTTTACAAAGGTTCTTTAACAATGGAAAATTATGAAAGGAGAATTATGGAAGAACATGGTGATTTTAATTCAAGAGATGATTTTTTAAGAATGTTTTCAAAAACAGACTTAATAGAGAGTATTATACTTAGGTTACCTTGCACCTTGAATCAGGGTAGCTGTTACAGAAGCTTAGAAACAAATTTACTTCTACAAAGAAATTACAGAGCAGCGATATCAGATACGATCAATTCATGCATTTTAAACATGCTTTTCAAACATTTTTCCTACTTATTTTGACAATAGTCTCAAATGCTTTGACAGTTCCACTGTGTTAAATAGTGCCTGAGATTTTAAAATGTTTTGTGCAAATCTAAAAAGAGATGAAGGCTGGTTGAGGATATGGTCTTTGATTTTCCATCATGATCATAGTATCTAATTTATAATATTGAATTCGTAATGTGTAATTATGAAACTTCAAGCTTTATCTGCATAATGAAGGGAAAAACTGATGATGGCTGAATAGACTGTTCAACTTCATTAAACACCACTAATCTATATGCATTTTCTTTGGTGATAGTTATAATATTAACTGAGATATGTAGTAAATGGTACTTTTATTGGGGTAAGAGACATCAAAGAGTGCCATAAATCCTTTGTTCTTATGGAATAACTGTTGAAAAAAATTATTTTTTTTTATTTCTAAGTTGACTGCCAGTTGTTCATCCTCATTTTTTCCTTGTGTTGAATAATTGAAATGTTGGTTTATATGAAGATATGTGTACTTCAAAAATGACCTTTTTTTTTCTCTCTCTCTTTCTATCTATATATATATATACATATATATATGTATGTATATATACTTGAAGATACTTAAATAAAGATAAGTGATGATGTGACCTGCTTTATGAAAACAGGGTTAAGGAAGCTTTACTTTTATTTGAGAGAACAAATTGTCATAAAGCAAATGGAAGGATGATTATTAGGATCTATAACGCTAAAGTTGGATTTTTTCTCATACAAACATAAATATTGTGTTTCACGTTGCTTATTATCAATTAAAAATTCAATTATTTTTAATTTAACTTTTTATTTCATATGCCTGTTTGATTTTGTTCACCTAATGGTTCTTATGAAGAAGTCATAAATTTATTTTATTTTTTAAGACTCCTTTCTCTTAAAGGTTAAGCATGAGAATATGTGGTGACATGCAAAGTACCCAAGAAAATCATGTCTTGCTACCCATTACAAACAGTATCCTAAAGGGAGTTAACCCAAATCCATGGAAGATCTGAATGTTAATTGCAATAGTGCTCTGCAGCATATTTGGTTCAAATGCATTATAAATTATGCAGAAGCAAGCAAAACACTAGCAATGTTTTTGTTAACTGAGGCTATGACCTTCTTTAACTAAATGGGGAGCTAATAATAAAAAGTCCATCTATTAACTAATAGACTAAGCAAGTAATCCAGAACATGGTTACCATATTATAGTTTTTAAATATATTCTATCTTTATGACTTGATTTTTTTCTATTCAGTTAAGAGACTTTGGATATTTCATAAAACACCGTGAATTTTAAGATAAATTAAAATGAAGACATCATAATATAATTTTTTCCTTTTCCTCTAACTATATATTACATACTTGATATACATAAACATGTTTATAATGACCTTTTCTCAAAACATTGTAAGTTTATATACTCTGTGATAAAATTTCTGATTGTTTTCAACATGTTCACCATTACATTCATTATAAAAATGAAATGAATAATCTTTCTGCTAAAATTATTAAAGAATATTCTGCAAACCAGCTTCAACCACACAGTTTCAAAATGCCAAACTAGAATATATATTTGGACTACATCAATACTTGGCTGACAAATCATTGAAGAACCTCATTCAGCCATTTATTATATTGAGATTTTATGAGCACATGCTGTGTGTCACACAATGTATCAGAGCATGAGACTGCATGGGAAAAAGACAGCACATGATTTTTGCATCTTACAGTTTAGAATTCATGCAATATATATAGTACAGAATACATATACTTAAAAAATTAATGTGTTATATATTGACTATTCTAAATGATAAAACAAATGGATTTATTAATTATATTGTTAAATAAAGTTATAACATTTTTTCTTGATATAGTCTCTAAAATGTGGGTCATATGTCTTTTGTTGGTGAATCTGAGTAGTATAAAGCTTATTCAGGAAGTTTTGTCTTTCTCAATGCGTTTTACTCTTAATTGGCAGTTCCTGACAATAGCTTGAAGTGCTCCTAAAAAAATTCAATAATAAAAATATCCTAAATTATATCTTCAATACATGTTGTGAATAAAAATTATACTAATTAAAATACAATTTTGAGAAATTCACTAACATTCTGACATTTTTCTCAGTATTAAGATATTTATTTATGAGGCACAAGACAGTTACTAGAGATTAAAATATAATCATTTAAAAATTTAATAAATCTTGATCAAACCTGGTTAGAAAATATATTATCAATTCAATCAAACATCATAAAATAAAAGTTTGACTAAGTAAAAACTCAGTGAGCTATTAAAAATGTAAGTGAACTAATCCTTCTGGTCAATAAATCTTGCTAAATATTCTTTATTTAAATAGGCACAGCTTCTGCATGCTCTGTGTGACATTATATACCACTATGTAATATTTTTTCTTATTTCAATATGTCACATTTTAAATAATGGATAACAGAAATCAAGTTATTTCTTAGATTTAATTATTAAATTGTATATGTATAACTTAAAAAAATTGTTGACATCTTTTCTTCTTTACTTATTAACTGCATATGTTTCTAAGTATATTAGAATTTTTTACCCCTTGCCCTTATTGAAATTCTTGCCTCAGTTATATAATGGCTCAACCTTTAAGAGGTGTTAAATATAAAATCCCTAAAGCAGTGTCTGGTGTGTAGTAAGAGCTGTTGAGGGTATCAATCATTATTACCAGGGAGGATAACTCTCGAAAGATCAGATTCCTAGAGGGGAATAACAAAAGATGGATGGAGATTCATCTTAGGTGAAAAAAAATCTCTTATCACCATAAAGCTGACACCTGGGTGCCCAGATTCCTCTCCTAACCACAGAACAATTGTGAAATCATAATTGGAATGAAGTAGATGTTCCATTTTTAACCTCTACTGAAAATCTCTTAAATGTGAGTGATTTCTGGTCTGACTCTGGATAAAAGAGGCATTTCATTGCAGAAACACTCTAGTGCACTCCTGTACTTCTAATTATTTCTTACTGGTTCCTGATAACTCTGTTCCACTTTTCTGTGACTGTACATTAAAAAACTTCAATACAGGTCAGGTTTCAAAGTTGTTTTCTACTCAAGGTTGGTAGGAGTTGGTTTCTCCTGAAAATTTATCCTGCTCTTCTAGTATATGTTAATTATTAATTCACTGATTGCCTTTTTAAAGATAATTTTATTTTAATTAAGAGAAACTGTAGCCCAACTCAGAATAAACCAATTCTAATGAACATATTTGTCATATATGTAAAATTTAGTGCACATTTTATGAATTATTTGCCCTGAAACACAGCATTGGATCTCTAGCAATATTCATTTTAAGGGAATTTTTTTGTAATTATGTAGATGGTAATGCCAATTATAAATTTATTGACCAACTATGCATGTGAACAATATGTCAGATACATTCTAGAATTTTTAAGAAACATTGTGGGCTATAATTTGCATAATGCTAGAATCTTTCTGGGTTGAAATTAAATCAAGCATCCTTTTACTATTTTAATGTCCAGCATCTGAAGCTGCATTAAAGGCATTGTTTAAAATAATCTTAGAAAATGTGGTATTTTTCTGTGACTCTTTTGATTATATTTATATTATAATTGGAAAATATTTTGAAAGTTTATTTTAAAGAGAGTTTGTTAGAGTTCAAGAAGCTATGGACTGAAGGACCTGGAGTCTACCCTTACATACAAAACAAAACATAACTGATGGTCCTGGAAATTAATGGAGTCATTGTACATAGTCCCTTTCTTATGGTGGTTTCAACAGATTTAAAAATTTTATATTCATTCATCTAACCTTTATGAACCTCATTTTCTTTAGTTGCTAAGAGGAAATTAAAGCACTTACATATGCTTCAAATGAATGAAGCTACTACTGTTATAATACTTATAAAGTAATATAGTGAAAGTTTATGTAAGCATGTTGGTAGCAAGTACAGTAAGGTTTACCTGTTAGGTCTTATATTCCTTTTGTCAGAATAAAATCATATATTCTTTCTTTAAAATAAATGTAATCAGAGAACTGGATTATATGTTCATAAGAGTTTTGATTAGCAAAAAAGGGGAAAGAATTAATTTTTATCTTGATTTACTTTCTAGCTATCTTTAGGGGATACTGCTTATAAAAATGTAAGAAGAATATATAATTTGAGCTTAAGTTGAACTGATTATGTAAATATATTTAAAGTGAGTTGGAGGTATAAATCACAGATGTCGACATGGTGGAAAGTTTTTTACCAACAAAATCTACTGCTCCCAAATCCCTGTGTGTTAATTACAGGAAGGCATCTGCTATACAAATATATGCTAGCTAAGAAACATACAGATTAAAGTCAAGTAGAGTATGTCAAACAGTTACACTATACTCCTCCTTACTGGCTAGATTTTTTAGGTTGTAATTGCTGCATTCGTGTATGTGGCTGAAATAGATCATGGTAATAAGTGCAGTTACTAGTGTGGGCATGAAAAGCGTATTACTGTGTGTATTGCACACCTCAAATTATAGCTAAGAGTCAAGAGTTTAGGGAGGAAAAAAAAGTGTCATATCTGAATCATTATATTTTCTAACTTTGGATTATGAAATTCCCAAATTATAAGACTTTAAAAAATGAGAATGGGAAAGATTGAGGCCATATTGTATTAGCTAAACATAATCATTAGCAATTGATTAAGCATTATTAAAAGGTAATCCTACAAATAGTGTACTTTCTTCATTAAAGACACTACTTTTTTATGGTACTGGAGTTTAAACTCAAGGGTTCACACTTGCTAGCCAAGTGCTCTACAACTTGAGCCACACCTCCAACCCCTAAAAAAACTTCTTTTGAAGCCATTGTGGTTGTTTACACCTGTTTAGCTAGCTACTCATGAGGCAGAGGCAGAAGGATTCAGTTTGAGGATAACCCTGGTTAAATACAAGGGAGACCTTATCTTAAAAACAAAGTAAAATAAAAGAGCTGGGAGCAGAGCTCAGAGCACTTCCCTAGCATTTACAAGGCCCTAGGTTCAATCCCCAGCACAATAAAGAAATAAACAAACAAAAAAAAAAAAGGCAGAAAAATTCTACTTTATCTTTTCATTGAGTGTACAACATTTGTTGATCTAGTTGCAGATTATCTGTGTGGATTTGTTATCCCTCATGTGACCTTTCACAATTTTATTGTTATCTAGCTATTCGAATAGTTTCTTAAGATGGTCACATAGACCTGCGATATAATGACAGTATCTCTACCTAAATGTTCTATATTAACATTTACTTCCTAATTCTTCACGATTGCTACTACAAAGGAAAAGTAACTGTAAAATACAACAAATGCTTATCTTCACAGATTTCTTAAATCTTACTTGAAATAAAAATATAAAATCATTAGTATAAACATGAATTCTTCAGTGTAGCAAAGGAGGTACAGTCTATTAATTTGTAAAATCATAAGTCAGTAGTTGGAGATTATATGTTAGTGTCCTCTTACCCACAATTTCCATTATCTGTAATTAATACAACCAAAAAATTACATAGAATATTCTAGAAATGAATAATTTAAAAATTTAGCCATGCATATAATACTTAATGGTTTGATGAAATCTCACAAACCCCACTTGTTCCCACCAGGTGCATGACTAATTCCTTTGTCCCATGTATCCATACAGTATCTACTACACATCCATTACTTAATAAGCCCTCTTGGTTATGTGACCAACCACTGCCATATTACAGTTCTATTTAACCCTATTTTACTTAGCAATGGCCCCAAAGCACAAAAATGATGCTGCTGGCAATCCAGATTTGACATAGACAAGCTTCCTTTACATGAAAAATGACAATTTAAGAAGGAAGAAAAAGTTACATCCTGTAGTTGCTAAGATCTACAAAACCGTAAAATGTTTTGAGAGAATGAGGTAGGAGACCACATCCACCTTTTTTTTTAAAGTATAATAAATTGTTCTACTTTTAGCTATTGTTACTGATCTTTTGTCATGCTTAATTTATAAATTAAGCTTTATTGTATGTGTGTGTGTCGAGGAAAAATATGGTATAATATACATAGTGTGTGATAGAATTAGAAGTTCAAAAATCTACTCTGGATCGCGGAATATACCTACACAGGTAACGGAGAAGTACAATAGGCAGCAACTGCAAAACACACATGAATCCTGTCAACTTTTCATTTTGAACAATTTTTTGTGACTACTCATTTTATGCATTAGTTCAACAATTGTTTATTGAGCATAATATATGCTGGGAACACCTATTGGTGTGTGTTATATGAAAGTGATCAAAATAGTTAAAGTCCTTGAAACCAGGAATCTTGCAGTGTAGTAAGGTTACAAAGACAGTAAAATTTTCTTAAACCTAGAAAATAATGTATACAAATATAAAGTTAATGGAAAGTTCTGTTCAGAGTATTAAAATGGAGAAATGTGAAGATAATTAATTATCTGCCTCTTCCAGATTTTACATGGTGAAAGTAGTAAAGTTGCTAATAACTTTTAAAGGATCAAAAGCAAGTCAGGCCTGTAATCCTAGGTACTTAGGAAGCTGAGAGCAGGAGGATTGCAATTCAAAGCCAGCCTATGCAAATAGTTCAAGGAGACCCAATCCCTGAAATAGAGCAAAATGGACTGAAGGTGTGCCTCAAGCAGTAGAGTGCCTGCTTTGCAAGTGTGAAGCCCTAAATTCAAACAATCCAGCCAATAAATAAATAAAAGTAACAAAACAATGAAAAAGCAAAATATGCTCAATGGCAGATGGCTTCTAAACAGAAGATCCCAGGAATATGAGGCCAAGTACAGAGAATATCTGCCTTAACACGTAAAGACAGTTAAGTCATAGAGCTTAGGTAGATACTTTCCGTGTATAAAAACTAAAGTATCACTTATGATTTGAAGATAAGTATGAAACCATAATTCATATAAGGAGATTATAGAGAAAAGTTGACAAGTAAACTCAGAGAACATGAAGGAATATTTGAATTGCAGAATAAACAAACCAACTCCAGGAGTGCCATACTGCATTCTGCTCATTAACCAATGCGGTTATGCCAGAGTGATTTGAAATGGGAAGGGCAGGGGTGTCTATGTGAGCAGGGAGTTCAATCAAATGGTCAATAAGAATCCAAGAATAATATATAATAATCTCTTTTAGGATACTGACAATAGTTATTTTGGTGAATTCTTTTTCACAAAATGTGATTTTTTTATCCTACTGTGAATTAATATATGTTGCTTATCAAATCAGTAAATAATTCAAGACTATAGAATAAATAGTTTAAATCTACTTTCACACTGTAATTTCACATTTTTTTTTTCTAAAAGGATTCAGTAGTTTCCTAGTACTCATTTAAATTTCTATGTAAAGGAAGAGACTGACACTAAAAAATGTGCACTAATGGACTGGTCACATAAACTATTAAATGTGACTATCTACTTAACACTAGCATATGTCATGTCACATAAATCATATAAATATATATTTATTGGATATGAATATGTGTAAGAAATGAAATGTGGCATTAATGAATTGATAGTAGTGAGGGTAATCATAGTAACATAGGAGAGCTTCTTTATTTATCTTAAATCCATTAACAATTCAAGATCTGGCAGCATTAAATAGGTAGCATTTGATGAAAAAAAGTGGCAGGAAAGATGGAAAGACTTCAACAATGGAATGACTTGAATATCAATGATTTTTTAAAAGCCTTTGGGAATGCAAATAATTTTCAGAATATATCTTGCCAAATTGAATATACTATGAAAATCAATATAAAAATCAAAAGCATTTTGTCACATACATAATAAAATTATGACAAAACCAATACTTAATCTTTGAAAGGTTGTGGGTTTTTCATTACTCAAATAAATACTTATCACTTATTGGTGGCTACAAACTCTGTTTTTGAAGGCTCTATTCAACATTTCTTATGATTCTGTCTTACTTTGTTTCTATTTCAGAGTTGCATATATCCTTTCCTTGCTTTAACTTGTGAGTTGAAAGTAAGTTTCATGAAGGCAAGAATTTCTTCAATATCTGTATTACCTAAAATTGTGCCTTCCCTTTGCAAGTACTCAATCAATATTTAATGAACAAATTTTGAACTTAGTTTATAACCTATGTGGTACAAGTTTCCTTATGTTTAGTGAATTACTAAAAATATAATTATTGAATGAGTATATTTTTATATTCTAGAGAGCACTTTTGAATTTCTTACACATATGTTTCCAAACTTACTTTTTGGGCAAGTCTTTCATTACAGATTTGCTATAAGTATTTATATATCAAAGTTACTGCCTTAATTTGTCCTATCTGTTCAAAATGAAGCAATTGAGGTTCTAGGTCAGAGAAATTAAATAATTATCTGAAAATTGAAATAAAATAAATCTCAAGGACAGTTATAATACTATCCTGGCAATGTCTGATAGGTGATGGTGACCTGGATTTTGGCAGTGGGCTGGAAAGAAGATCATTAAATTTGAGGGTCTTGATATCAATAGGGATAGAGGCAAGAAGGGTAAAGGAGAAGAGAAATTAAAGAATAACTCTTGTATTTCCAGCAATGAAGAAAAAGACTTGAAATTTTTTTCAAGTTACAAACTAATCTGCCTATCAGAATATAAGTAGTTTCTATAGCAATGAGTATACAAAATCATTTAAAGAAGGAAGAACCATGAGAATTGAAGTAGCTGCAGAGACAAGTTCTGAAGAACATCCACATTTAGAGACTGGATGGAAAGAGAAGAATGTGAAAAAGGAGACTTTTAAAAGAAGGGTGTGTATATAAGTGCGGATAGATGCATAGATTCACAGGTGGATAGATGCATAGATAGATGACAGATAGAGACATAAATTGCTCAAATGAGGAAAGTTTTCAACATAAACCAAAAGAGAGGTATTATGAATTGAAAGGAGACAGTTGTGAGAACTGAAAAATGTGTATTGATTTTGTTTACATCGGGATAGGGAACATCATTTTGACTACAGCAGAAGCAATTTCCTAGGACTGATGGAGGAAAGCAGGGAGAGGCTAGAGTAGGTTAAAGGTTAAAGATGAATGCGAAAGAGAAAATGGAACTCTTTCTATGCAATTTTAGCTGAGAAAGGAACTAGATATAAACACAGGTTATAAGTAACAAAATTTTTGTTGATGTTGATAATATTTCATTTGTTTTTGTTTTCTTCCTACTTACAATTGTTTTGTTACAGTGATCATACCGTTTTCTACACAAAAAAGAGGCTTAATATTTTAAGTAAGAACATATGCTAATCTTTTTTGTTTTGGATTTTTTTCTTCTTATCAACCTATACAAAACCTTCCTCATGAAAAATATAAAACACTTCATTTATTATGCTTTATTTTCCATTTGTGGTTTTCAAAAGCATAAAATGTATTTTCACATATGGAGTGAAAGAACCATTCCAAGATTGGAAATCTTTTCATTTTTTTCTTTAATTTTCTGTTTCTTGCATTATGTCCAAAAATGAATTATTTTTTGGCTTTGGAAAGTTATGAAGAATTCCTTAGCAACATAATACAATGTAACTTTTGGATAATATTCACATATGATCAAAATAAGGCACAGTTTCCATTTATAAAATATATAGACTATTCAGGTTTTTCATGCACAAAATGTGCTACTTGATTTATCTAGTTCTATTAGGCAAGTCACTACATTTGAGTCAAATTCTTACCAAATATTTAATTTGAAAATATATTTTACTATTTGGCACATAACATTCTATGATAATTAAGGCCTCAATTTTATATTTTGATCAGATTTAAGTTTTTTTTAATTTATCATTTACATTAACTTTATGAAATGGTGTTTTCTCTATAATTTGTATGGCTTCTCCCCATTAGTTTTCCAATTCTTGTTCTTTTGCCTGTGTCTCCTGTATACATCACTTGGATTGTTGGCTTATTTTCTTTTTTATTTTTTTTTATTCAACTGAAGTGATAACATTGCATACCAGCTTGTGTTTTCCTTTTTTTTTTTTTTTTCATGAGTTCATTTCTTTTACATTAATTGTTTTATCCTGTATTAATTTCATGTTTTTCAACTTCATTTTCTGTTTTTGTCTTTCTTGCTCTTTCTTTAGTCCATGTTTTTGATCTAGTCCCCCTCTGAAATTCTGGATAAAGTCTCTTTTTTTATAATTTTGATTCTTTTAAAAAAATTAAGCCTATATAGTTAAACTATTTTTGAGATAAAATCTCGCTGTGTAACTCAGGCTAGGCTCAAACTCACAATCCTCCAGCCTCACCCTTCTAAGTGCTGGGATTAAAGGCATGAACAGCCACAAGTGGCTCACACTTAATTTTCACTTATTATACCTCAAAAGCAAATAGAACTTGCTGGTTGGACTCTACTTTCTGTAAAAGATGAGAAATGTGTGCTTCCTTTGTTGTTCTCAAGTTTGGGGTTTTTAGTCTATGTTCTGGGATATTTATTTGACTTTAATATAATTAAAAGATGTTTTCACTATCATACAGTGCACCTATGAGAACTTTAAACATTTTAAATCATTTACAGAGTATTCACAATAAGTAAGTGTTTATGATGAATTCCTTCATCATGCAATCTTCAATCTCCTCATTTGTTCAAAATGCATTTTAACTTCTTCTTCATGTGTCATTCTCTGGGCTAAGAGATATTGGTACTTGACAAGTAGACACACCCATGTCTTCTTGAACCATAACTGTGTGTCCTTTGTGATTAATTTCACATTGCTCAAGTTGTGTCTCTTAGGAAGGATAAATGGATGTTGTACTTCCTGAGTCTGTCATATCTATGAATATTTTTAATTTAATATGAGTAACAGATTGACTCTAATTTGAGTCATGCAATTTCCCATGAAAACTCCAATAAGATATTTGTTTTGATTTGATTTGTTTAAGTTTTTTGGAAAATTGGAAACATGCACCAAGAGTATACTGGAATGAATCTAAAATACCTCTCACCTGTACATTTGTTGACCTACGAACATCACTGCGCCATCCATCTACACCCCTAACTCTGCCAAGGGATATTTTTTGGAGAAAATCACAGACATCACATCATCTCATCTATAAATGTTTCACAGCATAACTCTTTTGTGTTTTCTTGAGCAAGAGAGAGATTTTTATGATCATATAGATCAAAGAGAATTATAGAAGAATAGAACAATATCCTAAATAGGACAAAACCCACATGCATGTGATAACTGATATGACTTTCAGTCCCTTCAAAGATTGAATAGTTCTCCAGTACAATATTCAGTCTTAATGCAGATCAAATAAGAGTTTTATTAAGAATATTAATGTCTGAAAAGAAGATATTTTTTCTAGCATCTGGATAAGTAGTGGTGACACTGAATACTCCCCTCCCCTCATTTTGTAAGTAACATAATTCTTGTTGTCTATTTATAGGACTTGTTCTTAAATATTGAGATTCAATGATATCATTACAATTCCTTGTTATTAAATACTCCATTAAGCATTTCCAAAATGTGTGGTGAACCTTTAAATCTTGAAATATTTTCCTCATGGCTGAAGGGTTTTTATTATAATTACAGTTAGCATTATTCACAATTATAGCACTGAATAGTATTTTATTTCACACTGTCTACTATTTACAATGTGCAAAAAATGATAACTGTTGAAACTATTCCAGGAATGGGGGGAGAGGGAGATAAAGGAGAATTATGGAGGGGGTGAATTCAATTATGATATATTTGATATATTGTAAGAACTTTTGTAAATGCCACAATGTACCCCCACCCAGCACAATTTTTAAAAAAAGAAAAAATATAATTGATAGATACAACTGTATGTATAGGTTGATACTGTATCTTTATTTTTGTTCAAGATATTGTGAAACAGAGGATAAGAGGATGATTAAGATGTTGAATCTGGGTGTCTTTCATGACTCATTCTGGGGAGGAAGGAAAGCATATATCTAGGCTTTTCTGTATATTCCTTAGTAATATTTTAATTTTAAAACACAGGCCTGATATGGTTTGATAAAATACTGTATTTAAATGTAATATTAATACATTTTTAAAATTAATCCAACAAATAATAAAATTAATCACAATTATGCTAAAAAATGTACACAGCAATTTGTGATTATATACAATTTGAACTGAATTTTACAATTTACACAAAATTTTTCAAGGTAGTAAAGTGTTCGTTCTTTTTTCCTTTGAATTTTCTCTTGCCTCTTTAACTTCCCTGTCATGTTTGGCTTCATCAGCACAATTTAAAGTTTAGACTTGCTACCTTCTGCAATTTCATACATTTATTTCTTTATTTTCTTACGACTACTAGCTTTCAATATGCACCATTCCACTTAGAGTCCGCATTAAAGCAAAAAGTAAACTTCAGATACTCTGCCATGTGAGGTGTATCACCAGTCATTTTCTTCTCTTCTTGACGGAATGGCTTTCCAATCATCTGTTCTCATTTATTTACATGAAATGTTCCTTCCTTCCTTATTGCTTCAGAAGCTTATTATTTTTTCCTGTTTCGGTTTATCATGTTCATTTGAATATGGCATATGATTTGTCATCAAAATAGTGATTATAATTTTGTTGATTCACGCTGTCAAGTTAATGAAATCTCTTTCTTCATTCTCCTAGCAATATCACCTGGATGGTGGGAATTTCATGCTTTCTATTAATTGACCGATCTTCTTAAATAGGATATGATTGATAGGATATAGAATGTTTATGACTGGGGATCATTGAAGCCACATAGCAGGAAATTTGATTATTTGTGTTGTCTTGTGTAGTTGTGTACTAATCATCTGGGTGTGGCAAAGTTATCACAGGAGTTGGTGTTGAATTTTATCTTTTGTTTTATCTTCTCTGCTTTGAACAAAATTAGGTATAAATCCATTTGCATGAATGACCTGCTTATTAGAATCTACTTTCATCCAGATCAAAATAGTCAGGCATACATGCCTTTCACTCAAACTATGTCTCCAGACTTGTCCCTTTTTGTAGGAGTGAAAAAACTCAGTATCCCAAAATCTTAAGATACTGAATTCTCTTCAGCATTCCTGCCAAATAGTGCCTTTATATTGAAAAGTCTGGACAGGTCATCAAAATTAGTATACTTTTTCCCACCACAGCTTTATCTTAATGTGTAATGTGTGAGTTGATTCTCGGTATCCTGCTCAATATTTTTTTATTTGTGTTTAGGGGACAGGGTCTCACTAAGTAGCCCAGTTTGTCTTGGAACTCACAATCCTCATACCTCTGCCTCCCCAGTACTGGGATTACATACACCACCATTGCTGATTCTAATCTAGTTTTCTAAAAACTATTTTTGTTGACATACAAAAAACAAAAAATTATATATTTGGATAATGTGATATTTTGATACATGTATATATTGTTTAGTGTTTAAGTCCAGGTCACACATATTTACTGTTCTTTTTATCATTTCTTTATGGTGAAAACATTCACGATCTTTTATTCAAGGTTTTTAAAATGCACCATATATTACTGTTATCTATAGATATTTTTCAGTGTATATTCTATCTTCATGTCATTCATCAAAGCATGTAGTATAAGACTAAAGTCAGACTCACAGTGAAAATAAAGTTTGGGTTTCTCTTTTAGTTCTCTTTATATTTTCCTCCAGTTACATTCAAAAAGTAGTTTATTATAATAAGCATCTTCTTTTGTCTCCATCTTTCTTGGAAGACAGGTATTGTTTTAAAACTCTGAAATCTGAAGGCTTAACAATAGTGTATACTTAATAGACAAGTAGCCCTAAAGTTTGTTGCTCCTAACTCAGTTGTAAGTGCAGAGATGACAATGGAATATCATATGACTGTATAAGGATGAAAGATTGAAAAGTCTATGCAAGAATTCCTTAATATTTTAAGGACACCAAGATGATAAATATGCTCTTACTTATCCCATCTCAATTTTCATGATGGAAATATAACATTTTGTTCTTTAGGCAAAAAATTTTGTTTTTTAAATTTTTCCTCAACTTGTTTGATTGAATATAGACTCGAAGAATGTAAAAACATGGTGAGTGGATTTTGATATGTTATTTTGTATAAAATGAAAAACAAATTGAAAAATGAAAAATTTAGCATTTTTTCAAAGTTGGAAGAGAAATGGGACATGGTTATTTACTTCTCTAGTTTACTCAATAATATTTTTATACAATTTAACTATCTGTTCCTTAACTGTCTCATCTTTAAGCTGGGCACAACTGAATAAAAATAGGCCTCATGTATTGGCAGGAATCAGAGTAACATGGTATTATGCGTAGTTCCATTGGGAAGTGTGAACTGCTTTCAGATACGGCTGTAAACCCCCATGGTACAGATGTCCTTCCGTGGCTCACCATACTTGGATTAATACTTAATATCATACAGTAAATGTCAAGGTTAGTTTTAGAACCTCATAATCACAGGGTTATTACATAAGAGAAAAGATTTACATCTTGTCATTTTACCTGTGAGATTATTAAGTTTTAATGGAGACAGACTAATTTATGCAGTTTGATTAGTTTAACAAGCTTATATTTAAATCATGTGCTGATTGATTTCTTTGATTTTTAATTCTTTCCTTTAAAGAGGAATCAAGTACAAAATGAAATGATTTGTAACTAAATTGTTGGTATGAAGAGTTTCTACTGGCTTGATTTCTACATTGTTGAAATGATACCATAGTGTATAATGATCCTTTTCCATATATTACAAGAATATTTAGCATTCATGAATATCTCTTTAAATTTTTCAAATATTAGGATTACTGAATATTTCCATTTAAAATTTTTATTCGTAGGTACTATTTGGAAGTAATGTTTGGATTTAGAAAATAGTGAAGCCATTAGAAATAAAGTATTATTCAGAAATGCTACTACTCAAAATAATCAAAGTGGATGTAGTTCATGTATTTCAATCACACATAAATACTCTGTATCCATATACATGTCCTAATGTCACAGAAATCTCCAACAGAGACACGAGACACCAAGGTTTTTCAGGAAACATTATTTATTAGAATGCCAGCAGCAGCTCAATGGATTCACATCCAAAGGCTGAGCCTTGAAAACAAAGGGGTCTCACCTTATATACCCTCACAAGCAGGTTACAGAAGCAAAAAGCAAGATTTAACCCATATATGGTTGCATGTAACTCTATTGGCTACTTTACCCCAAGTGCCACGTGATCTTCTTTACATTTAGTTTTTTTTAAGTTTTATCTCTCTGCCATGCCATCCCTCCCCCCATCTACATTATCAGAACACAGACTTGCTTGCTTCTTTTTGTGGCCCTCCTCGCTGTTAGAAACAAGGTTGATCTTCTTCATCACTTCCTGTATGTCAAATGATATTGCTAGAGTATCTCTTCTTCAAATTTCACTATTTGAATTAATAACATCCAGATATCTGTAGATGTAATTGAGATGTACTAATAGTTCAAAGTCCCACAAACAAAACTAAATCGGTTTACCAAGTTTATAAATTTGGGGTGAATGTGGATCTGCTATCTGATATATAATGTGAGAAATGTTCCTGTTTCAACTTGGAATTTTTCTTTCTTGACTATATTGATCTCCATTGATAATACTAGCTATTTTGTGTTGTATTTTTTAAAGTGTTTTGTTTTCATAATAGACAAAATTACAAAAATGTTTTAATTTAATGTAGCTACATATTAGATTACAAAGGATGTTAATTTTCTATGTAGATCAATCGAAAGTGTTTGAATGAATTTTGGGGAATTGAACATGAAGTAATAATTTAAATTTTATGATCATACACATTGAGATAGATTTATTGTATTAAGTAAATTAAGCATTTCATTTATATGCACTATTATCTCTTAGTTTACTCATTTAATTGTGTAAAAGACTATTAAACATTTTCTTTTTAAGCTTTTCTCTATGTAACCTTTCTAAGGTTTTATCATAATGGTTTTTTCCTCAGTAAGTAAAAAAAGTTAGACTTGGGTTATCATGTTTGTATTCATGTTGAGTTTTGTAGAATGACATACATAATATTTTTATGTTTCCTGTACCATGTAAACACAGGAAAAAAAGAAAGAGAAAAACAATCTGGATCTTAACATCTGGTATTCTTCCAGGGACTGGGGAATATTCAAAAAAAGGTTGATACTATACATAAGAGAGTAACCTAAACATTGTGACAATGCCTACCAGCCCCTGCTCAGCCTTGCCAACGGACAAACAAGTAGCCTACAGGCTTATACTTCACTGACATTTCCACACTTCCCTGAAAATCAAAATACTCCATCTTGCCTCAAAATTGGTTTTGCCAGATCTCCTATGTAAAAGGAACTCACAATTTGTACACCACAGTTAACATAAATTACAAATATTGAAAGTTAAATTTCTCCTTTCTGTAATGTGAATCTTAAATTTGAATAGAACATTTAATCTCAATGTCATTGTCCTACATTTTATAGAATAAATAAGTTATGTGTCAGTGACTTAGGAAGTGTTGAAAACAGGTTCATTATGTAATAAGTGCTAAAATCAAACATTTTCACACTTTCTCTGTTCTAAATTTAATCTAACACCTAACTAAGGGTTGGGAAAATATTTAATTGTCTTATTCTGTTTTAATTTAAGTAAGCTTATGAATCCTATGATTAAAAATTTATGTTGACTGACTTACATTTATTAGGTTACAGAGACAATTTTCTCATTTTGTGATGTTTCACAAACTAAATAACATTTTATTGTTAAACTCAAGTGTATCTTCCTTGACATGACACATAAATCAAAAGAATCATAAGATTCTTCTTATGTGACTTCTTCTGTATTTATTTCCTAATCTATTTTGTCTGCTATTTTTGTTCATAATTTTCTAATCAGATAATTATATTCTAGGAATAATTACACTTGTACTTTCATTTTAAAGCTAAAAGTGTCTACATAAAGTGTTTTTGAATACTGATTCAATGTAAAATATTTTATCATTATGCCTATAGCTATGGTGAATTTTTAAGTCTATTATGAATATTTTCATAATGACATTATGAAGAAGGTAAATTTAAAATTATAAAAAACTTTTTTTGAGTACTTAATATGCTACTTAATAGACCATTCTAAAACTTTCATAGGAGTTATTTGATATTATCCTTACAACTACCTAATTTGGAATGTGAGACTTGGAGAAAATTGAAAAGTTGGTGAAAACTCAAATGCTAAAATCTCAGATTCCAAGATAGGGTAGCTCTAAACTAGAACCAGTGTGCCTAAAAATTAAACAGCAGTGCTATACTACTTGGTGACACTTTATTAATTACTGAAAATGCCAACTGACACCAATTCCTCCCACCCCAACTCAATATATATTGATATTTTACAGTTTTATTTTCTTATATCTCGCTTCTGCCTCCTCCTCTTCCCTCTCTTTTTGAGAACTGATAACAAGAGTTAAGATACTGTAGTAGTTGTCACTTAGAGGCAATTTTACCACCAGGGGCCATTTGGCCATTTGTAAAAGCAGTTTCCATTGTAATGGCTGGGAGGAGGGGTACTACAGTCACCAGATGGGTAGAGCCAGAGTGCTGCTAAACATCCTGCATTACACAGGAGAATATCCCCACAAAACTGCTTGACTACCTCATGTCTTTCCCATTCTCTGTCTTCACAGAGGTTATCACTATCAGGAAATTGGTGAACATCATCTCCCTGGAAGTTATCATAATTTTATGACATATGTATACATTAAATGTACTTTTATGCATTTACATTTTCAATAAATGGTATCATACTGGTTTGTTTGAGTGGACCTTTAATTTTTTACTGAAAACTGCCATGGTAATGATAAATTAAACATGATAATTTTATTTATGATAGATCTATGATAGATTTTGATACCTCATAGTGAATCACTCTGGTTACTATTATTTGCCATTCTTGACTCTTCACTGCCTAAATTTCACTGTGAACTTTTCATGGTTCATGAAAGTCCCTTCTGCATTTTGACTAAAATTTCACTGTATCTATAGTTTAATTAATTCTTTGCCATCATTAATGATCTTTCCATTACAATAACTGAATGATTTTTCTCCACTATGCACATCTTGTTTTGTTCCAGTATCAGGTTTTGTATATTTCTCCAGTTATTTTGTTGAATTTCATGCCATACCTAAGAATTGTGTTCCTTTTGAAAATGCTACATTTTAACAGATTTTTGTACTTTTTTATATAGTGTAAACTTGCTAAATATTCTAAATATTTGTTGAACATCAGAACTGTTTAGATTTTCTATGTGGACAACCACATTATATGTGGGTTGTTTCTTCTTTCTTCATTTCTTATCATTTCCTTATCTTAAAAGAGGACCATTTTAAACTTCACCAGTAAGCATGATATTTCCTAAAGGCTTTTGGTTGCTGCTTTTAAAAACTAGGTTAGAGATTCACTCCTAATCCCTTCCTTTCTATTTTATTCCATCAATGGATATTGAATTGACTTTTGTTAAATGGATTTCTTATATTTATTGGAAAGAACATATGGTTTGTGTTCTTTAATATATTACTCTGATGAAATGTTAAAGCAGAGCATTCCTAAGATAAATTTTTATGAGTCATGAATCATTATTTATACATACATATACAGAGACATGTATGTATTCATACACACTAATTTCTGAATTTAAGAAAAGGGATATCTGTTTTTAATTTTAGTAATCTTTTTTTTTTAAATCTCTGGCAGTTCTAATATCTGCCTTTCTACCAGGATATGTCAAGGTGTACTGTCCTACTTGGGATTTTACTCTGAATACTTAATTTGAGGATCCATGTCACTCAGTCACAAGGATCCAGGCCCCTGTTTCCATCTTCTCTTTTTCACCTATCCAGAGAATCAGCTCATACAATAATTGCTCTTGCTTTCAATTTCTTTGTTTCTAGCAGATTTCTCCTTGGTAACTGAATTACTCATGTATGTTTTAAAGTTATAACCCTTGTCCAACTTTTCTATCTGCTTATGTGAGAGGACCATTGCATTAATTTTGTTTAACAACTTTTTGGAATAGAAATTGCATAGAAAATAGAATAGAATTTTTCATTTCATTAAAAATAATCAAATAGCAATATGTGATAGAGATTTTTAAAAATATAGATATTTAAAAGAAAACAATAATTCACCAAACTTATAAATTATGACTGAGAAGAATCCATTGTCCTAATATGATTATAGTTAAATTTATGCTACATTTTGCATACATTCTTCCACAGATTTCTAATTTATTAGAATCACAATTGTAGCGTGCTTTTTTAAAACATCAGGTAAATTTTTATCCCTTTCTCATGAGTATGTTTTAAATCTGCATAAAAATCCATTTCCAGCAATCCACAGTAATTTATTATGTCGTCATCCCCTAATGTTAAATTATTAGCTTATATCCCTATTGTCTTATTATAGATATTGCTGAAAAGGATATCTTCAGGCATATTATCTTTTTAATACATTTTAGTTTATTATTCTGTTTATTATTATTAGTTTATTATTCTAAAATGGAAATTCTAGGTCAGACAACTTTATTTTTGTGGGTTTTATTAAACATCACCTGTATGTCTTTTAAAATCATTGGGGAGGTAGTTATATATCTATAAATAGATATGACAATTTTAATATATATCTTCCATACTGATTTTATTCAATATTTTTTAGCTTAATAATAAAAAATAAATTAGGGTGAAGTTGTGATTTTTTGTTTTGAATAAGTACTTTGTGGGTAGTTTTCCTTTGTGTTTCTTTTCTTTGTGCTCTCTCTTCTCTCTTTTCTTATGATTTGTTCCAGGGCTCCTTATTGTGTATCTAGGTATACATTATCAATTTATTGTTTGGAGAACTGATAATTTTGTCATATGTTTGTGTGTATGTCATTTTTAAATTACAACTATCACAAATGTGCATACATAATCATACTATTTATATCTTTGTTTCAATTTTTATGTGAGGAATAAATTTGTGCATGTATTTTCCCCTCATTTCAAATGAAATGGTGTCTATTTTTTGAAAATCATATTTTTACTGCACATAGTGGGGCATGCTGCAATCCTGTCATAAGTTAGGCAGGGGCAAGAGGATGGTGAGTTTGAGGCCATCCTGGGATACCTAGCAAGACCCTGCTTAAAATTTAATTTCTTTTCCTTTGGCGTATTTTTAATATGGAGTGTTTTCTGAATATGTGTGGGAAGACTTGTGGAGAAGTTCCTTCAACTTTCCAGTATGAATAATTTTGATCACCGTTACTTATAATAATAACAATAAAAACCTTAAGTGTTCTTTCATGAAATTAGGCAGATAATTTGCATGCAAATTTTTATGAATACTTAACACAATTAATTGGCAAAGATCCCATGTTCTGGATGCAATTCCATACAACTAATGAGAGTAGAGACAAGTTTTCAGTCTGCCTCTGTGAGACTAAAGTCATATGCTCTTCTCACAATACTGTATTATACAATAGAACAGGGACTTATCTGTTTGGGCATGGCAGACATCAGAGCAATTAGCCATGTGATCTGAGTGGTGACAGAGGAAAATGTCTGGTCAATAGTCAGAGCCATAGGGCAGAAGTTGAACCTCTCCATAGGCGGTAGTGCCACAATCAGTGAGTCCACAGGGGATCTTAGTACTTTCTATGACAGTATTCTCATCCTAGCTTCCTAGATCACAGTTTATTTGCAGGACTTTTCACATCTTTTGACACCTGCTGAGTGGAAAGTATTATAGTTCAATATGAAAGTTATTTTAAAGCATTGTGTGAGTACACCTCTTTTTTCCTGAATTGCTATCCAGTTACCACTATACCATCTAGTAATAATTCTTCCTTTGTTTTGGAATGCTCACTTCATTATTTAAACAGTTCTATAGGTAGTTTTCAAATGCTTGAAATCACATTCTGTATTGCATAACCATTTTCCTACTTTAGTGTCAGGCCTATAGTACCATAGAATTCTTTCCTGATAAGATTAATTATTCTCTTTCAAGTAATTGAGAGATTAGTAAACAGGTCTGTATTCACATCCAGACTCCACTAATTTCAGAGTACATATTAAGCTTCTTGAACATACATTTTGTTATCTAATTAAAAAAGGAGAGAGTAGTAATCCTCATCAGATTACTAGAGGATTAAAGCAAATATTACAAAGAAAATGTCCATCACTCAACAGGTACTTGGTAGGAGGTATTTTAGTAGAAGCAGAATGACAGCATAATAAATGTTATTTTTAAAAGTCTCATTCATCTTTCCTAGTATATTTGTCAATCAGTATTCACAGTTTTCAAAACTGCGCTCTGACCAAATTTGGAATTTTACCAATTCTATGCATTTATTTTATTCAAATAGTATATACTTCTAGGAATTGGGCCGAAATCAATCTATAGTATTTAGATTATACTTGGAACTATCTTAACTAAAATTTTTACTAGAATGATGCAATAATAATCAGGTCATCCAACCTCATTGTATATATTTACATTTATTTGTGTCTTTTAGAACTCAACAGAATTTCATTGACAGATGAAGGAGAGGTGCTCGTTTGGAAGAAATTTGTTTCTACTACTGTGTATGGATTTTGCCTTCGTGTAAAAATTCTGTTGTAGAAAGTGTTGTAGTTATGATTCCAGAGAGTATTTACTGACTTGCATGAATTCTATTAGCTTGTGTATCATTCACCAAGATTCATTTGGGGCTTTATTATTATTAGTGGCCATTTATTGGATTTCTTATAGTGCCATCAATAAATAACAGCATGCATCATTATAATGAATATTCTTATTTACTTTTTCTTCTTGCATTAGCAAGAGCCTCTGTAATGTTGAACAATATTGATAGCAATCGACAGTCTTATTTGTTATTGAATTGGATGAAGTTATCACCATCATTTGCCATTGATTATGATGCTTTATGAGTTATGTGGTTATTTTGAAAAAGAATTACTACTCTTTGAGAGTCTTTTACTGGAACTGATATGAAAATTTCCCTTTTAATTGAATTTTTGTTGTTCAACAACTTAATTTTTTACCCTGACATATTAGCATTGCTGAAGTGAAATATCCTTTTATTTGTAAGTTTAATTTTATCATCGATTTGTTATTTTTGTTGCAATTAAAGTCTTCACCCTGTAATGGTAATATATTATCAGTTTTCTGATTTATCATTTAGCTTACAGGATTGCATTCTTATAATAATTTTCCTTTCTCCCCTTCTCCATCTTTAGTACAAGGGTATATATCATTCTGTTGGATTTTCTCTACTCTACACAGCAATAATACTCAATTTTTTCTCTTTCTCAGTGCTATAACTTTAAATAAATTTATAGAAAGAGCTATTAGTAGTTACATTTCATGCTATCGGATACTTTTATTTCTAATATTTACTTCCCTGGTCTTTTCTATAGTCATCAGCTTTCATGTGCACAGAATCTCTTATTTATTTAATTCTCATTTTTCAACCACTTCAAAATAAAAGAGGTTTCTTTATAAATTTTATGAAAACTGCCAGGTTTGAAACTGCCTTTCTGTCATCTTCATGTATGAATGGCAATATGCTCAGGAAAAGCAAGTTCTTGGATTATGCCTTTTTCCATAGACTCTGAAATTATCCCTCTATTACCTTGTAATAATGTTTACTGTCACAACACAGAACTCTGAAACAATAATGCTCTGGTTTCACTGAGATTTCACCTTTATTCTCTTATACACAGGAAAAAAATCACTTTGTCTTGAAATTTAAGACTATTTCCTTGGTAATATTTTTCAGGTCATGGTGAACTCAATCTAAATGCTTTTGTAACATTCTGGGGAGGTTTCTTCAATTTTATACTTCAGCCTCAAATCTTTTTGTAAATATTTGTAAGCAAAATGAATTGCTATAAGCTACTTATTCTTGATTATTAATTCAGTACTACTTCTGTGTTCTGTGTTCTCAGTATTTGTAATTTCCTCTTTCATCCTTTTATCTATTGAATTGGATTTCATTTTATATCTATCTTCAGATTACCTTCTGACTAACTAGCACATATTTCTCAAATGTAAATGCTAATATATTCTTCTCCCAATAACCTTTTAAGTAAGTGTATTTTTAACTATAATAAGAAAAAATTCTTATAATGACAAACTTAGAATCAATTCAGGATCATCTGATATTCAGAAATAGGTAATTAAATAATGTTGTCAAAACTTACATATATATATATATACATATATATATATATGTATCTATATAATGTATTAAAGTCCTTAATTCATTTTCACTCAATATCACATTGCAAAAATTACATACATAGCTCATGACAAAAATATAGAAATTTTAGGAAAGAAGTAAGAAAATATACATGACTGCAGTTGCCAAGTGTAATGACTAGTATTGAATTCGGTATTACCAGGGAGAATCTGTATAAAATTTACAAATAGTGCCTGTATGCTGTTGATTTTACTGATTTGGCATATTTGAATTATTTCTATAGTTTTAAACTTTTTTGCATTCATTTTAATCATTTTTTAACTCTAAAAACTTTAATCTAGCGATCTCTGTTATTTAAATATATATATTTATATATTTTGTAGATTATATATATTATATACATACATAACATATGTAATAAATAACTTTATAGATAATATTGCTTGCACAGAAAGCCATGCAGACATCTCTAAACATTGTTTTAGGAAAGATGTTTAGAAATTACTAGTTTTATGTTGTCTTTATTGTTTTTTACAGAACTGCAATATACTTCTGTACTGATCTGAATGTATATAACAATTCTTCCATATATCTATGGAGATAGATTTGCATGTACACTCAAATACATTGTTACTCAGTTACTAACAGAGTGAAGAATGAACTCTCTAGGTCTGACATGTAATGCCAATGAAGTGGTAATGGGTAGACCCATATAATTAAAGATCAATACAACCTGCTTTGAATATTGATCAGTGGAGCAGATCAGAATCCACTTCCTGTGTTTGTGAGGGCTTCAATCCTCCGGGTTTTGGCATCAGACATTAACGCTGAGGCATTAAAAATAAAGAATACTTATTTTTATATTGAAACATAATTTGTCATTCCTATAACTATCTACACAGCATGAATTTTAAAGAATTATTTCTTCTGAGCTAGTATCCATGGTATGAATTTGTTGTTATTATAATTTTCTCCTTTCACTGGAATAAGAGCTCCTGTCAAGGCTTACACGAGTCTGGGTTTTCAAATTATATATTTTTTATTTTAGTACATTTCACATGTTTCTGAACTGATGCAAATGGGTACATGTGAGTGTATATGTATATTTACTTATAACCTGTATGGTTTCACTGTCGATCAGGGAAGATGAATGATCAAAAGGATAAGAGAAGGTATTTCCCATATTGATTTCAAGCTATTAATAAGTACTCTTTGGAAAAGTGTTTCTTCGTCAAATATTATAGAAACGCTATCTTACACAATTTCAAGAAGATTTTACAAAAGGTTTAATATACTAAAATGTATTTTAATTTCTATGATTCATTTTATAAATATATACTACTTTTCCCAGCATGAAAAGACTAAAACCCCCAAACTAACTAGAACTAATGTTCCTTGGGACACAGTTTGTTTAGTACAATATTTTTTACCCATTTGTGTATCTTATCATTTGTTGTTGTCTAATGGTTTTTGCTGAATAATATGAATGTTGTCTTTTTTACAGTTTACTAGAACTAACTTTTGCTATCTTTATTAGTATTAATGACCATTTATTTGATTCCTTCTCATGAATTCAGTGTCATCTATAAATAACAATATGCAGCTTTATAACAAATGTTCATCCTCATTTTTTCTCTTGAACCAGCAAGAGCCTCTATAATCTTCAACAACATTACCAGTCTTTTAAAAATTTTCTCTTCCTTACCCCCAGACATCTTGGCCCTTTTCAAAGAACTATTGATGATTTTTCAAGAAGGAGAAATGGTGGAAATTAGAATACCAAATACACTTATGACAAAGAGGAATGGTTCTGAAGTATAATTTCCCCTAGTAGTTCACACATTTCTTGGTTATGTCTTATTTAATGCACAACATAGTGTAAATAATAGACATAAGCTCTTCAATGAGGCAGCCTAAGTCCAGTATCTCTTCTGCCACATACTAAATGTGTGATGTTTGGTGAATTATTTTACTTCTGAGAACTTCATTTGCACCATCATTCAAATGAAGGTAGCATTATTTTTCTCAAATGTCACAGGAATAGATAAATGATTCATACTCAAATTACAAAATAACTCCTGCAAATTAAAAAGAAGCACACTATTCAAAAGTCCAATATTCATATAAAAGCATTTTCAACATGAATTCCTCAACAGAGAAATGCAAATTTAAATGACAATGCAATGCCTCAGTGTCACCATATTCTGGCTATTGATTGACAGCATGAAATTTGGCAAGAATAAAGGGAAATGGAGCACTAATACTTTGCTGGTGAGAATGAAATTTACCACAGCCACTTGGGAAAACATTGGAAATTTCTGTTAAAGGTAAACACATGCCATCTGTAGGAGCTCGCAATTGTTCTTTTAGAGAATTAAATAATCATAGAAGCTCTATCATTAATAGCTCCACACTAGGAATAATATTAGTATCCATCTACATGTGAGAAGATAAATAAAGCCTGGTACATTCTACAAATTGAATGCTACCTTATTTATAAATAGGAGACGTTTAAGGAAAGTTTTCAGAAAGAACTCAGACTTAATAGAATATGTGATGTTTTATTTCATAGATATGATGCTAATTAACAGGAAAAGGTAATCTATTGGACTAGAAATTCAGTTACTTCCATTGAATGAAATGGCCATGTCTGAAAAGGGGAAAAAAGGAGCCTTCTGACTTGAAAAAAAAATTCTTTTTGCATTACTAGGATTTGAGCTCAGAACCTCACACTTACTAGGCAGACACTCCACCAGCCCTTTATTCATGACTTCTTTTGGGATAGGGTCTCCTGAACAATTCATCCAGGCTGAATTCTAACCAGGATCCTCTTGATCTCTGCCTCCTGAGTAGCTAGGATTACAGGCATGAGCTACTGGCACCTGGTAGGATGGAAAAGTTTGATATCTTGATCCAGGTAGCCATTTCATAGTTTTATACACTTATGAAAACGCAATGTGCATTTAAGATGTGTGTATTTCATGTATTTTCTGAGAGTATACTTTAGTTTGAGAAAAAGAAAATAGGTTATGATGACAGCAGTGCATTTAGTATGTTGGAACTACCTTGGCTTCTATAAACAATTGAGTGAAACATACAGATTATAAAGTCATTTTGAGGAAAAAATGTGCTTCACATTCTTATGTATTGCATTTTTAAAAAAATAAGTTATTGGACTATTAACTTTGTAATTTAGGGACAGCCTTCTACTTGCATTTAATGAATTTCATAACAAAGAATGTCCTATAGACAGAAATAATCCCGATTTTACCATCTGTAAGTTGTTTGGAGAAAATTAAGAGAGTGTAAAATAGACTATACATTTCTTTCCACTGCATTCCTTGAAAAAGGGAGGTGATTAAAAAAAAAAGAGTGAAGTAAAAGAGAGACATCTCAATCTGGGCCATATTGGTGTTTCTGAGTCTGAATTAAGACCTGTCATACTGCTTTGCCAGAATTTATGTTCTTTATCTGGAAAAGGGAGATGTCTACTTTGTTATTGTTTTCATAATAGCTGTTAATGATGACAAGCAAACAAACAAAGGAAAAAAAAGCAAATAAAATTGACGGCTTCCTAGGCTAGAGTCCTATTCTTTAGGTTTATTGAGTCTCTAGAGTTGGTTCTCATGTTGATTTTTAAAACTAGCAAACAAACAATGAATTGAAATGCTTCCAGATCTAATAGTGCTAACAAAACCATCATGCCCGTGAATGCATGGTAGGTGTAGTACATATTATGCAGAAATGTTGATTTTGTTGGTAAATGAAGCATCAAAAATCATTATCAGGTTTTTAAATAATGATAGCTTTGAAATGGTATTTCAAAGCGACACTTTAAATCTATACCCATTTAGTTTGTTCTATTTTCTGCTATATTTTTATAGCTTACAATTTCTTCTGCTGCTGAATTCGCTTAGCCTTATCAAGTTTTATGAATGGAACACAGTCTCAAGTAGTTTATTTAATGAGTCGATTCTATCTATGCATTTTATCTTTATGTAATAGACAAAGACCACAAGATTCCTTTCCTCTTGGTTCTATTAAGCTTGAGGCATAAACAATTTTTAGTTGGCTTATTACAAAGATAGCTATGTAACAAAAGTACTAAAATAGAAATAGAAGATCAGAGGATTAGAAACAAAATTCTAATATTTTGCAATTGTTTATTAAGTCTTATTCTGTGATTTCCTAGCAGTAAAAGCAAAAAATAAAAAAAATATGATTTGTCATGTATTTTTAAAAAATCTATTAAAATGTCATATTCTGTAGGAATGATGATATTTTTCTTATACAGGAATGTTGAAGAGTTTATATCATGACAACTTTTAACACCCTGATAAAGTTTTTTGGAATTATTTTGCATAAGCTGGAGTACATTGTTTCACTAACTGTCCATATATGATGAATGTACCCAATGAATTTCTATGCAAATTGTGTGATGAAGAGTAGAAGGGGAGGGGCCCAATGAAAGAGAGACAGAGACAGAGACAGGAACTGAAGTAGGAGGAGGAATTAAAAACTATAAAAGTCAGAGCTTAGGAAGAATTAAATAAATACCAAATGTTTTCTCTCATTTGTAGGAACTAGCACAACGCAAGACAAAACAAAATGCAAAACCAAGGTCAAGGAAGTAAGAAAGGGACTATTACAGAATTAGAATCAGAAAGAAAATGGGCAGAAAAGAGGGAAGAATAAGAAATAGTAACAGATGGTGTTAATATGTTCAAAGTAAAGTATGTGCATGTATAGGAATGTCATGATGAAACACCTTCCTGTGCACAATTAATACTAATATGACATGAATGTAAAAGAGGGACTGTCTTAGGGAGGAACCATTGTGAGTGGGGTTGGTGAAAGTAAAAGTCCTGAAGAGTGAAAAGAATTGATGGATAATTATATATGTATATGTATATATATATATATACATATATAACCCAGCAAACATTGTTGGAAAAGAGTGAAAAGAGAGAATGGAATATAATGGCTGGGGTGAGCTTTTTCAAAGTACACTGTATCAGCATATGAATTATAGCAATGAAATCCCCTCATATTAGTTTATGCTAATTAAAAATAAAATGAAAAATTTAAGTATGCCAATATTGTTTGAAAAATAAAGTAACTTTCTTGTAAGCAAAAAATTATCACATTGAGTGTAATATATGATTGGGCCATCTGCATATAGATGTCTAAAAATATTCTTGGATATAAAAGTATGAATTTGAAAGATAGATCATGGCTATATATTTCTGCTTAAGGTAACAGTTAAGTGCATGAGATTCTCAACTGTAATACAATAAAGAAATTGAGGATATTTAGATTTTAAGGGTGTAAAGAAGGATGAAGACACAATACATCAAGAATTAGAGAAATAGAAAGAGAACTATGAGAGTAACTTTACCAAATCTAAAGAATGAAAGATTTTTAAGAAAGCTGCAGCCAGCTATACTATAGAGGTTTCAAAGAAGACTGAAAATGTTAGCTGGTCAATTTGTGTCAAGATAATTGGCGTGGGGCGCTATTGTCTCACACCTATAATCCTAGCAACTCAGGATGCAGAGATCAGGAGGATCACAGTTTGAAGCCAACCCAGGAAAATAGTTTGTGAGACCCTATCTTGAAAAAAAATCCCTCATAAAAAATGGTCTGGTGGAATGGTTCAAGGTGTAGGACCTGAGTTCAAACCCCAGTACTGACAAAAAAAAAAAAAAAGATTGGTAACATTTAAGTGAGCAGTGTACATAGAATGTGAGGAGAGAGGAAACTAATAGTAAGTTGAGAAAGGGCTAGTTAGGTTATGCTATGGAAGAGGAAATGGTAAAATGGAATTTTTAAAAGTTACAAATGTTTTCTCTGACTTTTTAAAAAAACTGTTTTAAATGTATTTCTATACTCTCAATCTTTAATTTCCTATTTCTTTCTGAGTCTCTGATCATCTTTACCTGTACTCAGTACCTTTGATCACATAGTAAAATTTAATCTTAACATCATCTCTTAAAGATTCCTATTATATATCTACATCTGTGTGTAGATAGATGATAGATAGCTGATGTGAAGATTTTTAAAAAACCTAGTGGTTCTGCAGGTTGAACTCAAGGCTTTGTGCTTGCTAAGCAGGTACTTTAACATTTGAACCACAACCACAACCATTTTTGTTTTATTTTTGACAAAGGTCTTGCATTTCTAGACAGGTCAGACATTAATTCTCCTATTTAGGGTTCCCTTCCAGCAGGGATAATAAGTGGGCATTGCTATAACAAACAGATTATTTGATGAAATGAGATCTTCAGAACTTTTTTGCTTGGATTAGCTTTGTTACCATCTGACTAACTGGACACCTCTCAGTTATGAGGGCTCCGGGAACTTGGTGAATTAAATAATAAGTTGAACAAAACACATACAAGTATCAAAACAAGCATAGATACACTTATGGGAAGCCAAAGTACACTCCAAAGGGCAGGAGTATCTTGAGCAACAGAGATCCCAAAAGGCCAGAATTGCCCTGTCCACGTTGCATTTTAAAACTGATACTGGGGCTGAGATGGTGCTAAGAGGTGGGGGGACATTATTCTTTTTGAGTTATAGTTTTGACTGACAGAGGACGATATGTAACTTGTTTCATACTGTGCACATCCCTACTAACACATTCTGTTATAATTTCATCCGTGAGCTTTAGTCCTTATGTAGGAAGCTTTAAGTAGGACCTTTTTTCTTAGAAGTCACAAAATTCTGTACATTACACATGTGTGATATCCAAGGAAATCCCTCTGAGGTTTTTGGGATTGGGAGGCCTCCTGTTGGCAGCTGAGAACATCCTGCTGGAAGCCCGTCAACTTCCTGGATATAAGGAGCTGCTTAAGCAATATGGGCTGATGTTTAGCATTCTCTATCCTCCTTAGCCTCAAATCACAGTCCTCCCAGTCTCGGCCTCCCAATAAGCTAAAAATTAGGCAATTAAGACACCATAATCAGCTTATAAAGATTTTTTAAATTAAAAATAGTTGCTTATATGCTTTGTGTACAAAGAGGCAACTAAATACAAGAAGACCCAATGTCTAGAAAAAGTGATTAATGAAAATCCTGAATAAGATTAAAAATGAAAGCAAAAAGCATAACTTAGCCTTAAGATGGGCACATAGTCAGACACAAAAATTATAGGAGAGAAGTGTTAGAAAATACAGAATCTAATTAAAGTGGAAGAAAGAGAAGTTGTCATGTCAGAACACAGCATATGTGTGCAAAGGCTTGTATCATTTCAACAAACTGAGAAGCATAGTCATTGTCAGTAAAAGTAGTTGGATTGCTGAAAGTAAATTTTGAACATAGTTTACTTGGTGCAACTATATTGGCAATGTTGAAAAAAGGAACAAATTTTAAAAGAAAAATGTATTCTGAGTAGTTTATTTGATACAAAAATCTTGGTGAAGATGTGTTGTCATTTTTAGACTGTAAAGTCCTTTGACTTTATCCAGAACCATCAGAAGCTTAAAGACATGAGTCAGTACAGAGTTTGGCAGCTGTATCTAGCATTGGGATCAGGTGGCAAAAGATATCAAAAGTAAGGAAACAGGTGGCCTTTGTAATTGGATGAAGTGAAAGGTAAATGAAACGTTAAAGCAGAAATTGAAGTTTGGTAAGTATATTTTGTTAATTTATCATAGAAATGAACTTGAATGTCAGGTGATTTATTTTGCCATAGGACACTGAAGACTAGTGGATAAATACTACATTATACTTTTGAGAAAATATGTATATTAATCAAAAAATGACTTTGCATAGAAAACTATTATTTAGGGTAGTCTTTCTCATAAAGCAAAGAGTAAAAAGTCAAAAGGAAAGAAAGAAGAAATAAGGAAGAAAGGAAGGAAAGAAGAGAGAGAAAAGAAGGAGAGAAGGAAGGAAGGAAAGAAAGAAGGAAGGAAGGAAGGAAAGAGACAAGTAAGAATTCTTATAATAATCACATGAACACAATGAAAGATACAAATCCTATAATCATCTCAATGTAATCAGATATGTTTGACAAATTCAATATCATTTCATAATAAAACCTTATAGAAAATTAAGTATTTAAGAATTTATTCCAACTAATAAAGGCTATATATGACAAACTCACAACTAACATCATACTTGATGAAATGGTGAAAACTTTTCTGCTATTATCAGGAACAAGACAAGGGTCCTTCCTCTTGCTACTTCTGTTCATCATACTACTGGAAATGCTAACCAGAATTTGTCTCCAAGAAAAAGAAACAAAAAGCATTCAAATTGGACAGGAAGAAATTAAATTGTTTCTCTTTGCAGATAACATAATCTTATTTAGAGAAAAAGTAATTCTAAAAGCCTAACAAAAAATTATTAGAACTGATAAAAAATTCATTGAAGTTGCACAATGCTAAATCAATATAAAAATGAAGTATCTGAAAAAGAAACTAAGAAAACAATCTCATACATAATACTTTCCATGTTACTTAGGAATATATTTAACACAGGTAGTAAATGATTTGAAACTGAAAGCTATAAAATCTTGATTAATGCAAGTGAAGAAGACACAAATAAATAAAATAAATAGTACCTTAATATGTTATGCCCATGAATTAAAACATTTATTATTATTAAAATGACCATACTATTTAAAGCAATCTGCAGATACAATGTAAGTCCCATAATACTTCCAATAGTATTTTTCACAAAAATAGAAAGGAAAAACACCCTAAATTGTTTATGGAACCACAAAAGAGTCCAAATAACCAAAACAATCTTGAGACAGAACAAAAATGCTGAAGCCATTTCTCTTCTTGATTTCAAAATATATTCTAAATCTTTTGTAATCAAACAGTATGGTACCAATATAAAAAAAAAAACAGAAAGACCAATAAAACAGAATATGAATCCCAGAAATAATTCCATGCATATACCATCACCTGAATTTTTTGCAAAGTCTCCAAATACACAATGTAGACAAGATAGTCTCTTCAATAAATGATGTTGTAAAACTTGGATATCACATGAAAAGGATGAATTTTAAACCATATCTTACACAGTAACTGCAAATGAACTAAAAAATTCAAAGTGCATTAAAGAGCTTCATGGAATTCCTAAAACCAGAGTCCTAAAGAAATTATAAGGGAAAAGCTCATTGACATTGATCTTAGCAATGACAAGAAAATGGTATGACACCAAAAACAGAGGAAATAAAAACAAATAAACACAAAATGAGTGAGACTACATCAAGTTAAACAGCTTCTGAACAGTAAAGGAAATAGTAAAATGAAAAGCACCTTATGAAATGACAGAAAATGTTTTCAAACCATGTATCGGCTCTAAGGGGTTGATATGTAAATATATAAGGAACTCATACAGATAAATTGCTCAAGAAAGAAAGGAATGAAGGAATGGGACAGGGTAGAAAAGAGGAAGAAAGGAGGGAAGGAAGGAAGGAGGGAGGGAGGGGAAGAAGGAAGGAAGGAAGGAAGGAAGGAAGGAATAGAAGGAAGGAAAAGGAAATACAGCCAATTTTATACAGTAAACATTATCATTGTCTAATTCCAAAGTATAACATTTCAACAGAATTTTATAAGCATAATATTTGATATGTTGCACATAAAAGTATGTAAGTATTTCACAGTTGGAGGCTTATACTTCCAATGAATATTTGCTAATGAAAACTTCACACAGAAAAAACATTCTCTATAGCTTACACAAAATTTTCTATATATATTCCTTATTTGAATACAGTAGTCTATAGATTAAGCTTCTTCAGATTACTTTTAAAATGTTCTGAAATGTGTGGCTTTTTCTAGTAACTTCACTAAATAATTTGAAATTATTAATTTAAAAAGATTAAAAAATATAAAATATTTTTAATTCAGAAGCTAGTTGGAAAATACTTCTTGCTCTACTGTAACACCTTTTTATCTGCTTCTCTTTCCCTCACAGAAGAAATTAATATCAACTCTGAATTGATACCTGAATCTAATGATTTGAAATTACATGACATCCAATATACAACTAGGACTAAATTCCGTGTTGCCTAATTTGATCGGATGAAGTTTGCAGTTGTCCTTGCATAACAATCTAGAAAGGGAATTCTTTAACCTTCCAGGAAGACTAAGAAAGGATTCATATTAAGAATAAGGTTTAAAAAAATGTATAAGAACCTTTCAAAACTTCAATAGAATGAAATTAAAAATAGTTTTATAGTAACTGGTTTGTCCCACACATTAACTGGGTACTGAATGTGTCATTTAAATTTAATTACCTAAATAGCACAATGTGGCAGACTGTTTTAATAATTACAGATAAAGTAAAGGTTGAAGATAGATATCCTCAAGGTCACAGAACTGGAAGTGGAAGAGCCAAGATTCAAACCCACAGGACCTAGTTAAGGCTCTCTTCCTTGCTGCTAAACTCCCTTTCCCTATTAAAAAAGAAAAAGCCATGAATGCCATGGGATTTACTTTATTATGTAAAATAGAATACTAGTTTTATCATTAATCACACATCACAGTAGTTTTATTTCATGAACAAATTCTCCTGTGAACTAAGGAAATAAGCAAATAGAATTAATTAAGTGGAACAATGATTTATTCCTCTCCTTAGCACCAGAGCACCTAAAACAGTGTTTTGCTCATTATAGTCTCAAAATGATATTTTGCTGCTTGAAGTGTTTTAAAATATGTACTGAGTCAAAGGGATTAGAAATATCAATATAAGTATATTTTTAAATCCCTTAAATGTAGTGTGTATATTTATCAAATGTTGAATGATGCTATGTCAACAATATGGGTTTTGATCTTTTAAGGTACTCAGACATTTTTGTAAATTGACCATCAATAAAATGTAAATCATAGCTACCTAGAGAATTTACCTCACACCAAGAAGAACTCTATCACCAAAAGGAGGGGGAAAGCTGTGAAAAGGTGAGGGTGAGATAGGGAAGGAGCACCTTATTTACTGTTAGTGTGAGATGTAAATTAGTTCAGCCACTATGAAAGTCAATGTGGGAGTTCCTCAAAAAATTAAAACTAGACCTTCTATACAATTCCGCCGTACCATTTCTAGGTATATACCCCAAAGAATCAAAGTCAGCTTTCTATAAAGCTAAGCATATACCTATTTTATCATGACAGTATTCACAATAATCAAATTATGAAAGATGTCTAAGTGCCAAGTAACAGATTAATGTATAAAGAAAATGTGATGTATTCACACAATGGAGATTTTTTTCAAACATAAAGAAAAAAGAAATTATATTGTTTTCAGGAAAATGGACTGAACTAGAAATCATCATATTAAGTAAAAGAAGCCAGCCCACAAAGACATTCATGGAATCTGGGGTGAAGAAACAAGTCATGAAAAGTAAAATGGGTTGTGGAAAGCTAAGGCAAAAAGCCACAGGGGAAAGAAAACTAAGAAAGAGTAATATAGGGGGTAAAATAATCAAAGTACATTATTGGTATGCTTAGCAAATGGCATAATGAAATGCCTCATTTGTGCAATTAATATCTGTGGAAAAGTTAACTAAATATGTTATAAATTATTTTCAAAAAAGAAACATAAATAAGAACTTTTTTTCTTATTAAAGAATGTAAGTGCTCCAGAAACAACAACAACCAATGCTTGAATAAGACTTGACGATACAGCAACTATCACATTTACCACAAAGTTTTGATGTACTCTGCATCAAGCATTTTCTTATTAAGAACAAAGGCTAGTGGAATGGTTTTAAATAATGACTATAAGTTGATTTGTGAATCAACTGAGGAGAGCACATTAGGCAAACAACAAGACAGCAAAATATATGATCAAACTTTAATAATGCAGTTCTTTCCAAAGGCTATATCTTAATTTGAACTGGAACTGGACTCCTCTCTCACTTTTTGCATACTTAAGGATTCATAAAATATATACCACAGATTAGGTACCATAAATTCTGGAAGCCTTTGAATAAAGCAATAAATAATTGTGGTGAACATTCTTGACAGTCTCTCTGAATTATTGACAAATAGCATGACTTCAAGAATACAAATTACTTGTAGCTCAAAACTGCAAGCTAATATGACAATTAGATAAGTAACTTAAGCACATATTTTATCATATGTCATAACATGAGGCATTTGAAATCATTTTGCTTATACTTTTAAGTATAATAAGATATGGATTACTGATATTTTCATTAGGTATAAAGAATACTAAGTTAATGAAACATGTGTAAATAGTTTAAATTTGGAAAAGCATGAAATATTGAGAGCTAATAATGTGATAAGTAGAGCCCTTCTCCCTTAACATGCAGAGATTGAGCTGTCTTGGGCATGCAAGGTGCTATTGGTGTGAATTGATGCTTTAGACAGAGCATAGGATTGGGATATTAGCAGTTGCAGAGTCTTCTCCCCAGACTTCCAGTTATTAGCCTGGTTTTCTGGTCAAGTTAATTAAATATTCTTAGCTCCAATATCCTCAGGTGTGAAATAGTACTAGAAGTAAAAGTTATCTTAGTACATAGTTGGGCAGAGGAAATCAAACCATACATGTAGTTTGTACCACAATATAAGATATATTTAAAGTGCCTAGTAATACTTTCCACCTTACATACTTCATGTCATTTTTCTTCTTTGTTTGAATGAGCCATCCTTAATCAACTAGCGCCTAGCTGATTTAGATAATCTTGAGAGAAGAACACTGCAGCAAGAATCATTAGGGTTGTGGCTGTTCTCCTGTTAATGTAGTCTGCTCAAACAAAAACAGGAGCTGCAATGTCTGTACAGAAATAGACCTCCGTGTTGCCCTCTGTTTAGCCAATGTTCCAGGATCCAGGCTACCTCCAACTCTCTCATGATAGATTGTTATTCAATGCCCAACAGTCTACAAAACTCAAGACCTTAAATAAAAAATTTCACAACAACATTTTGTTAAGGTAATAGAGTAGAATTAATGCTGTCATTAGACTACAAATTAAAAAAAAACTTTTAACTTTTAGCCTCAGCTACATGTGCATAATTACTAATTCAGTTAAAAACATTAAGGGTACACTGTCTTCAACAATGGATAAAATAGAGCTATTTATATACAAATAGGTATATATAAACACATTTTATTTATGCATGCATTTATATACATACAGACACATACATTTATGCTATATGTACACATACACACATAAACACATACACAGACAGATGATAAATGAGGGCTGTGAGTGCCAGTCTCTGAAAATTTCATAATTCACCATTCTTGGCATATAAATTGTACTGATGCCCTTTCTTTGCTAATGTGTAGCCTGGATACCTCAACTGACCTCTTCCATTGTTTTATAAATGACATAGTATGAAAGTTCAAAGAATATGAAATCCAGCCTTCTCATTTGAAGAATGAGGAAACATACTCTGGATAGTAGGTCAAGTTCTCTGATCATATAGTTCACTGGTATTGAGCTCTCTTGTCTCCCAGTCCTGCAATCCTGTCTGTACTTTTCTGTATTCCTCTCTGTGTAAGAGATAAGAACAGGCAAATCTTCATGTATAGTATGATTAGTTATATCATTGCTTCTCAGTGCTCCAAAACAAGAAATATGGAAAGGGGAATGTCGGAGATAATTTAGTCTTGAAGAATAATTATATTTCAGAAAACACTGGCAAAAACATATTTGATAAATGTGGCTCAGGTTTTCCACCAAGCCCATAGAATCCAGAGTGTTCGGACAGATGTATAGGAGGAAATCTGAGAGAATTAAAAATTGTGAATAACTGCTCAAAGTCACCTTATCCAAGACAGATGAAAATGTGGGACCTAACATTAAGGATGTGGTTAGCTTAAAAGAGGGAGACTTTTCATAACTCTCATGGCAGGTTTGCTCTGCATGCCAGGTGCTCATGTAAAGTTGCAAATCAGCTTATCCAGGGCTCTAAGTTGTGTTGAAACACAAGCTCAGCTGTACCTCCACTTGTTACCTGAGAGTGAAGTCCAGGTGCCTTGCTAGGCATGAGGAAACTTGGAAAGAAGACTCTTCTTCCTAAAAGTTGTTTCCACTGAGAATTGCTCTGACAGGATTTACAAAACTGAAAGACAGATAAAAGTTTTCTCTTTATATTACTAAATCTCTATATCTATAGGGGCTGATTATTATTACATTGTTCTTTTTTTTTTCATTTTTCTTTTATTATTCATATGTGCATACAAGGCTTGGGTCATTTCTCCCCACTGCCCCCACCCCCTCCCTTACCACACACTCCGCCCCTCCCTCTCCCCCCCCAATACCCAGCAGAAACTATTTTGCCCTTATTTCTAATTTTGTTGTAGAGAGAGTATAAGCAATAATAGGAAGGAACAAGGGTTTTTGCTGGTTGAGATAAGGATAGCTATACAGGGCATTGACTCACATTGATTTCCTGTGCGTGGGTGTTACCTTCTAGGTTAATTCTTTTTGATCTAACCTTTCCTAGTACCTGTTCCCCTTTTCCTACTGGCCTCAGTTGCTTTAAGGTATCTGCTTTAGTTTCTCTGCACTAAGGGCAACAAATGCTAGCTAGTTTTTTAGGTGTCTTACCTATCCTCACCCCTCCCTTGTGTGCTCTTGCTTTTATCATGTGCTCATAGTCCAATCCCCTTGTTGTGTTTGCCCTTGATCTAATGTCCACATATGAGGGAGAACATACGATTTTTGGTTTTTTGAGCCAGGCTAACCTCACTCAGAATGATGTTCTCCAATTCCATCCATTTACCAGCAAATGATAACATTTCGTTCTTCTTCATGGCTGCATAAAATTCCATTGTGTATAGATACCACATTTTCTTAATCCATTCGTCAGTGCTGGGGCATCTTGGCTGTTTCCATAACTTGGCTATTGTGAATAGTGCCACAATAAACATGGATGTGCAGGTGCCTCTGGAGTAACAGTCTTTTGGGTATATTCCCAAGAGTGGTATTGCTGGATCAAATGGTAGATCGATGTCCAGCTTTTTAAGTAGCCTCCAAATTTTTTTCCAGAGTGGTTGTACTAGTCTACATTCCCACCAACAGTGTAAGAGGGTTCCTTTTTCCCCGCATCCTCGCCAACACCTGTTGTTGGTGGTGTTGCTGATGATGGCTATTCTAACAGGGGTGAGGTGGAATCTTAGCGTGGTTTTAATTTGCATTTCTTTTATTGCTAGAGATGGTGAGCATTTTTTCATGTGTTTTCTGGCCATTTGAATTTCTTCTTTTGAGAAAGTTCTGTTTAGTTCACATGCCCATTGTTCTTAAGTGCTTAGATGTATTAGAAAATAGTTGGACAAAACATCTCACTTAACATTCTTTGCAATCAAAGGAAGAGCATTGTTAAGTGTGTGCATGTTTGATGTGTGTGCATGTATCTATTTTCCCCATTTTCTATATAAGTGGTAGAACATTGTATACAATTGTAGCTTATATGTTATGACATAAACATTGAGCCCCATGGTTCTGAAAATCTTTTGGTGGTTCTTTTGGAAGTGATCAGTCTCTTCTTGAATTCAGTTTCTTTTTAAACACAGATTATATTTAAACAAATTATCTCTTTGATATCCAAATGTCTCCTGAGGTTTAAGGGTGACTGGGGCACAGGGTTTTCTTGCAAATAAGTCAATCATCAAGTGCAATGACTTTCTGCCATGTACACAAAATATCTAACAACTTCACTGAGAAGTACTTAACTCATATTTTATTTAATGATGCCTTATTCTTCCGTTAAAAAAGACTATGATTTTTAAACGTAGAGCATAATATTTTTACTGTGCTATTTGATTTTCTTGTAGTTATTGGGAAGTATACTAAGAGACAATAATTTCAAAATATTTCATCTTTTTCTCTGTAATGGTTGTCACTGCAAAGGAATTGTTTTAATAAAAAGTTCAGCACTATTGTTCAATAGTTCTTATATTCATCATTTCCTGACTCCCTTGAGTGTTCCACAGAGCTGCAATTTTACTCTCTTCAAATCACCTTCTCTTGTTCCTCTTTCCCCTAAAAACAGTTAATGCACATGTTATTAGGTCAAAGATGTCCGATGTGACTCTCATTAGCTTCCTTCATGTCTATGCCAGACTATCTATTGTAGCGTCACATCCTTTCTCCTCTTTCTATTTCAAGGACAGGGAAGGTGGATTTTTCTTTATCTAAAGGCTTGATTGGTTTTCTTCAGTTCGGATAGGTCACCCTCTGAAATTATTCTGGATAGCGTGTTGTTGACAATCTTTACTGATCCCTGATCCTGCTCCCTCTATTGGACCTATTTTACTTTTGAATAAACATAATTTGGTTTTCCTGTTCCAAAATTAAAGTAAGAAACAAATCAAGGCCCTACCACCTGTTCAATGTATCTTCATTTTGTGCTTTTTTCAGTGCTGAACTTGAGAATAGACCTCATTTGTTTTCACTTGTTCACACTTTTTCTCTTCTCCTGAAGCCTCTGCTTCTGGTAGCTGTTTCCTCTTTAGGCATGCTATTTTCATTTGACTTTCCTGTTTGTATTTTTATTTTTTTTTATTTATTTATTTTTATTCATTTATTCATATGTGCATGCATTGTTTGGGCCATTTCTCCCCCTGCCCCCTGCTCCTTTTCCTCTTCCCCGCCCCCTCACTTCCAGGCAGAACTTGTTCTGCCCTTTTCTCTAATTTTGTTGAAGAGAAGACATAAGCAATAATAAGAAAGACAAAGTGTTTTTGCTAGTTGAGATAAGGATAGCTATACAGAGAGATTCCTAGCATTGCTTCCATGTTCCTGTTTGTATTGTTAAAACTAGGTATTCTATCTATTCAACTGCTTCTTTCAAGCTAGGTCTTGTCTCAGATTTATTCTATGTTAGTGGGCCCATTTTTCCTCTAGATACTAAAATCAAATTCTAAGTACACTTCAGCTTTTCTCTCCTATTGCATTTCTGATTGGCATCCCAATCCAGTACAGATAGATATAGATATTTTTCATATGTATTTCTTTCTTTCCATTTCTACAGCAATTGTTTAGGTCTTCATTTGCTTCATTCCTCCAACTGTAGACTTCTCCTAACAAGTTTCCTTGTTTCTAGCTTCTCTCTGCACCTTCCCAAAGTGTAACACCAAAAATATTCCTCTTCTGCTCCAGTTCATCAAAGTCAGCAACTGTGGTTCAAAGAAGTCCTAACTTCATAACAAGTGACTAGTCTTTTCATAATTGGCTATACTTTATCCATGTACATTAGCTATTGCTACTCCCCTATAATTAATCTTCACTTCAATCACAAGAATTTCTTACTTTCAGATAATTTTTTTGTCTCTCTTTCTCTTATGTTTCTTTTCTTCAGAAAGCATTTAATTTGTCCATATTGTTAATAATTCTGAATACCTTTATACTTTCCTCTAGGCCTGCCAGAGGCAGCTCTTTGCACTTCTCTTAACAAAATTTTGATTATCTGCCTTTCATTTTGTTCATCTGTATACACATAAATAAACTCAAATTTTCAAATTTCTGTTTGAAAATTACTTTCTCATAGGTGAACTTTAACATACAACATAACACATTTATTTAAGGAAATCATGGTTGTTTTAAAAAATTCTATTTTATTCAGAAAGAATATATGAGCATTTTGATTCCAAAAATATAATACAATGAAATGTTACTTCATTTCACTGTATAGACATATTGTATAGAAATTAGAAGTTTCCTTTAGCTACTTATTTTGTTTGTTTTGTGTTAATTGTATTTCATGGAATCATTGGAGTTTCCGAACAATACTGTACTTCATTACCCCTAAAGCAAATTTTGTCATTAATATTTCTTTATATTCCATATAATTGCCATAGTTGCCACGTATTTTGCCTTTAATGGAATATTCATTCTGTAGATGTCACCACATTTCCTTGATTGCTGGAGTTGAAACAAAACATGTCATATATCCTTTAACTTCTGTTAAAGGAAGTTATAAAGTCAACTACGGACTTGGATAATTCTGACTACATATTTTTACATCTTTGAAGGTCTTTTTACCTACTTACCATCATGGAGACATGTATGACTTAAATGGGCATAGTTCCCTTTATGAGTCTTTGGATATCTTTATTATATAATTTAAAATTTATGTCCATTTTTCAATAATCAGATCTAAGAATATTTTACAGAAAATTGGATTTTACAATAATAGAATGCAGAAGTAAAATAAGGAACTAGTAACTGATAACAGGTTTCTAACATGACTGATGACTTTCATTTGTTCTTATTTGGCTTTTAAATATTCTGGCAGTTAAGACAGAAATGTAAGCCTGTTGGGTTAAATGGTCACTGGATAAGTACTGACCCAGGACTTCAATTTATATCATGTGACTTGGCATGAATATAAATTTTGAAAAAATGGTTCAAAAAAAAGCCACAATTAGGACTAGACTTTATGTATTAATATAAATGGGACAAAGCAACTTTTAGGAGATACTGAATGAATTGATGAGAAACAAATTCTAGGATTTCTCATTAGAGGTTGTAGGAACATGTATTACTGTGAGCTTGTGGTAAACAACTCTATGTAGTTCTAACTCTTTAAGCTTATATTTTTAAAATTAGCATCATCTGAAGTTAGGCACTTCATGAAATAGCATTGTATTTAGCAACTAATAGACAGTGATATTGAGGAGGAATCCTAAGGGAAAGGCAAGTACCCCTCACAGAAAAGCTATTTAGTAATAAATTTTATTTGATTTGGGAACATCTATCTGTATGCTAAGCAAAGAAAAAAAACTCCATGAGGCATCAAATAAAATGAATTTAAGGTATACATGGCATAGAGTGAAGTAATGGAATGTATTTGAAAGGGAATTTCAATTACTTTATTCAGAATGTTTCTTCTCTCAGTATTTTTGTGAACTCTTTGTGACCTCATAGAAAAGAAAATTTTACAGGGGGTGACTAGTATGTCAAATGGGGTTTGATTCAAGGGACAGTTGGTGAACACTAAATTGACTCTAGCTTGCAGGCTAGACGGAGTTAGTTTGGAAGATTTACTACCACAGATTGAATCTAGCAGCTCACCATAAACCCAATTTATCATCAGACATTACTTTATCAGTTAGTTCCACAAGGTAGAAAAATTATGCTGTGGGTTTCATTAATTTTTTGGCATATGTGACTGGATTCACAGAATGTACAGCCTCACATTATTGTGGGCTGACTTTATTTCCACCAGTTCCCATGATCATATTACTATATTTCTAATAAAAAAACATAGGCATCATCCAGAAGATTTTTTTCCATAAATTACTCACATTAAAGGCATACTACTATTTCTATGTCCATTTTCCCAGTGATCTTAAAATGTGGAATTGTGTGGCAAAGGAGAAAATTTTACATGTTGTTCCTGCTCCATACTATGAAAACATCCAAAAGGATATGTGTACACGCATTTATTTCTATCATATATAGCAATCAGAGAATGCATAGGAAGATAGGCTTATTTGCCAGTTGTGTAATGACATAATAAAAATGTCACCCAACCATACTGTACACATATTATTTAATAATTATGTGTTTTTCTTCAACAGGCAAAGCTAAGGCCATAATGCTACCAATGTTAACAGCTATTCATTCAAAGCAATATTTAAAAAAGATTTTAAAGCAGAAGTCAATATTTATGGGCTTGGTGTGGTAGTTTATAACTAGCCCCATCTACTCTGGACGTGGAGATTGTGAGGATCAAGGAACAAGGCCAACCCAGGCAAAAAAGTTTGTGAGACTACATCTCAACAAATGACATGAGCGTGTTGGGTCACATGTGTAATCCCAGTTATGAGAGAGGCTTAGGTAGGATGATCACAGTCCAAAGCCAGTTTGGGCAAAAGTGTGAGATCCTGTCTGAAAAAATAACTGAAGCAAGCACTGCTATATATCAAGGCCACAGATAAATGAAGATTTATGCTCACCTTGTTTTCCCTTTTAAATTTAATTCCGGTGTGCTATAACACAGCTAAAAGAAATTATTTAAAATTTTTTCCATAAAAATGATGGATGTTGAAGAAATAGTTATATTTAACCTGATTAAACATTAAATAGCATATATATGAATCAAAACATCAGGTTACTCCATTAATATGTAAATTTTCATATTTTATATATCACTTAATAAAAAAGTTTAGAAACCACAAATACTAAAATTATAAAATAAAATGATCTTTTGCAAGAATTCATCTATTCCAGTGACTCCATTTGTCTCACTATTCACTGCCAACTTCCCTTCTTGAGTAACTCTGACTGCTATTTCGCCTATTAGGGGGAAAACATGATCAAGTCAAAGATCTCTTTGCTAATTTTTCTTTGGCTTTAGAACCATCCTTCAGAATCTTCTGGATTACCACTGCCCAAAATTTCTTTGAAAACCTAGAGAAGATGATATTTATTCTTATAGGACACTCTGTAAAATTCTCCCCAAAATGGTGTAGCTTCTGATCCCCTTTTCTATAAAAAGTAAACAGTTTAGATTACATGTACAGCTCACATTCTAAATAGTAAGGCAAGTCTTTTCAACTCTCCACAGTATCCTTCTTCCTTTAATCTTATATTTGGTCTCATAACAGAATATTGACAGCTTTGTCATTCTTTTGTAAAAAAATTAAATTTTGAAAAAAATGGAGATTATAAAATCCATTTCTAATTACACTTACTTAATAATAAATAAGTGATGCTTCAGTTAAGTTATTTAAACTGAGGATAATAAACTCAAATCAACAGCATTTGACTAAACTGAAGAACTTCGATTTTTAAAGAATTTTATCAGAGAGTCAATTATAGTTGGTGATAGTCTAAGGTCCTCCCACATTTACAGTTAATCTATAATAAAAGATTTAAGTAACTTTTTTAGTTATCAAGCACAGTTTATCTTATGCCAACAGATATACTTAGTTTTTCCATTAGCTTTGGTTCACCTATAGCTTTTGTGTGTTGCCTAAAGAGTCCTATCTTGGAAACTGTGCCTTCAGTGTGACAATGTTGAAAGGTGCTAGAAACTTTAATAGTTGGAATATAGGTACAAGAAGTCATGGGGTCACCAGCCTAAGAATGGACTAATGCAGTTTTCATGGGCTCTGGTTAGATCCCTAGAGAATATAAAGTAAGTTATTATAAAAGAGGAAGTCAGGCCCCTAAATCTTTCTGGCTTCCTATCTTGTCATGTGATCTCTTCTTCATGCTTTTCTGAGCTTGAAAAGCCATCACAATAGGGCAAATGGATGGACTTTTAGTTTCCAACATGGTGAACTGAGTGAAACCCATTTCCTTTAAGTACCCAGCTCAGGTATTTTGTAGTAGTAGCAGAAAACAGACTAATATATCAAGTGAAAGACAGTAATTATCATCGATAACTGATATAGTAATGCATGTGTAATCATTAAACAAATAAACAAAATACAAAACTTATATAATAAAGGCTTATGTTACTTATGTATTTATTTGACACAACATGCATTTATTCATTATTATTTGTTTGCTACTTATTGTATATGCCAGTATACAGTTGTGGGCAAGTTTTGCAAAAATAATTATTGTCATTGACATTCATTTACTTTATTGCTAAGTACAAAGTACTAACTCCCAAACAGATGATTCTATCAAAGTGATAAGCCTAACAATATGGATAAGTGAAGGTGTGAGCTGAGAACAGACAGAAAGGAATAGCTTTCTTAGAAAGAGTTGTAAATTTTAGAGTGAAATTATGACATTTGAATGGAGACTTGAAATGTAATAAATATACTGAGCATCAAAGAGAAGAAAAGCTTTCTGAATAAAAAAAAGATCTGAAAAGAAAAGAAAACAAAAGAACCTGGAACTCTAAGAAAAATCTGGCATTGAATATGCCTAGTCTGCCTGATGAATATGAGGTAATAGATGATGATTGCTCTGGTCTCATAGTACTTCTACAGAGAGAAACAAATATCAAATTATGAAGGGTCTGTCAGCCAGTGCTCCAGACAATGAATATTCAAAATGGGAAGCAAAGACTTATTGTAAAGAAACTGCTATGGAAGATTTTAATTTAAAATTCATTATGGCTAGGGACATAGCTCAAGTGGCAGAGCACTTGCCCAGCAGGCACAAAAAAAAAGTGAATTATATATGATGGACTGGTAGAAAGCAAAAATTGGAGACCAAGAAATAAGTAAGAAGGAAAGGCAAAAAGCTAGTTCATAAAAGATGAAGTCCTGAGCTTGGTTATAGTTTTATATGTGTGTGTGTATAACTATTATATATTATTATTAATATTATTGGTGATGATACTGGAGTTTGAACTCAGGTCCATGCTTGCTAGACAAGTAGCTCTACAACTTAAACCATGACCTTAGTTGTTTTCGCTTTAGTTTTGATTTTTAGGTAAGGTCTTGTGCTTTTGCCCTGTCTAACTTCACATTCTTATTCTCAGACTAATGCATGAGAAGTAGCTAGGATTACAGGTATGAGCCACAATGTCTGGCCCTGGGGAGTGGTTTTAGGATGTTGTGGGCATGTATATATTTTCATGCCTTAAAATAGTTTTTGGTCTTTCTTTGATGTTAAGGGGATTAAATAATTTTCATCAAAATGGAGATGTGTGTAAACACAGCAGTGGATCTTCATATCTAGAGGTTTATATTCCATCTTTCAGAATCCTACTTATTCTAAACTAACATGTGTACCCCAAATCATGAGAGTGAGGACTGTTATGAAGGCAAAGATAGACCAGATGGACTTTCTGTTGTTCTGAAACCTTAACAACTCTTTTAACTTCGAAAATTGTTCTTAGAAAAGATAATGTATCATAACTGACTATTATTTCTTATGATTGGCTGTTGAGATGATGTGATCTGTCTGATCCTGAGTTCTCATTGTTTTGAAGTTTGGTCTACAACAATTCTAATACATTTACTTTTGCAGTAGTTCTTGATGTTGGCCTCTTCTCAGTATCCCCTCTCTTGCCATATAACATTGTCATTTTCTTTATCTCCTTTCCAATTATTTCTCCTTTTCCCTAGTCATTCCTTTCTACTCAAGTCTCCTGGCTACTCTGCTTTTACTATATGAATTATCAGCAAGTTTCAACTATTGCTTAAAATATTTCTCTGGAGTTTCCATGTTTATACTGATACAATTTATATGACAATGCTATATATTTTATAGCATATTATATTTTGAAGAAGGAATGTTTTAAATTCATACTAGCATCTTTAAAAATACAAATGACAGTACTAATAAAACATGAAACATTATTTATAAAGAAAGTCATAAATTTCTGCTTTCACCCCATCACCTAGTTTTTGCTTCTCTCACAAAATTTATCACCACACAAAATTATGAAGAGGGATGGAAGAGAGAACAAAGGAAGAAAAAAATAGTTTTGAAAAGTTCCTAACATCCCATGTCTTTATTTTCTTTTCGTTTATTTTTCTTTTACTTTATTCTATTTTTTCCAAATTCATTTAAAGATTTCAAAAAAATATTCCTCCTCTGCTACTGGTCCTGACCATAGTTTCTGTCTAGCCAGATAATGAGGCCCTTGAGTTCAGGAATTTTTTCATTATATACTCACTCTTGTGTCCAAGCCCCACTGGATTATAGATGAATGTCTCAGTGTGATTTCAAGATTAACAATTCTCTGTTTACATGTATTTTTTGTGCCAATAACTTTCCTTGAATACAATTGAATTTAATAGAAATAACCCAAATGAAGGTATCATGAGTAAAACTGTGATTTGCCAATATCACTGTAGACTTAGAGAGCAGGGACAAGGATTGATAGTTTCAATCCCTAGTTGGGTAATGAAAAATCTTCCTAGGTGAATCATTCTCAAATACATTATTGACTCTATACCAAGACTTCTGTAGCAGTTATATTTTATGGTAAAACAACTGATTTAAAAGATGCTGTGGTTGACCATTTATCCTTGATAATAGAGGAGTACCCAGCAAGAAAGAGTAAGGTCTACTGGGCAAACATGTTTCAAATTTCTTCTTGTGTGATGTATGTTGATTTCCCATTGAGTCACCAAGTCACATGATTCCTGTGGTCAAAAAAGTTACTGTAAATTACATGGATATGAAAATATATGACTCACTATGACCATGGTTCTCAAATTCTACAAGATGTCTCTCATACCCTCTTTTCTACCTAAGTTAGAAGGACTGTCATGAAGTAGCAAAGAGCTGCCCATCAAATTCTGCCAGTACAAGTACAAATTTTCCCATAAATTAGGACACTGTTTAGTCTCTGTTATAAGGAGAGACTCTGAATTTTTTATCTTTATTGTAGAAGGATTCTAAAAGCATTTATTTTATCTCCCCAAGATGACAATCACTGTGCTAAACAGTGAATACAGTCTTCAAGGATACCCACATATATTGCTGAAATAGAAACTAGTAAGAAAATAGAAATAATGTAAAAAAATAAACATTATAAGAACTATTGCCATACCAGAAGGTGAAATCAAGTATTTGGTTCCAAAGACCCATTAAATTTTTTAGATCTATCTGTTATTCCTCTTAATTTTTCTCAACACCTAAGGAGATATCTGCTGATAATTATTGAATGAATGACAAGTGAACCACAAAACAAAATAAAAATTGAAAATAATACTTAATGAATGAATTACTTTGGCTGAATCTCAGGTTAGTTTGAAGAAATCATATTTTAAACTTAGTTTAGCTTTCAAATAATAGAACACTAACTAAAAGCGGAATCATATATTTAATATGTAGTTTTTTTTATAGAAATAATTTACTTTTCTTTTAATATACCTACTTCCCAGCACAATTTTTGCTTGACACATCTGTAGATGTGCTTCACAATAGATATAAAAAAGGGGATTTAAATACACCCATACAAACACCTACATCTTTTAAAATCACTCATACTCTTTAATGAAATAACCTAAACACTGAAGAAAAACGAAACACCATTCACACATAAACTAGTATCCTTTAGTAACTTCTGACATCCAGCTGTGTTAATTTTTAGATTAGAAGTTTCCTGTTGATTTTGTGCTAAATGACCTGAAAATCAGATTGGAAATACTACACTAGTATTGATCAGATTTAATTGGCAACATCTTAAATAGTATCTTGAGATATAGGGAAAAAAAAGAACCAGCAACTTGTAATACTTTGAATGTATTTATTTGTACAATCTAATTTATGTAAAATTTTGAAGCTGATTTGTTGCTAATTTGTGGCTTACATTGCTTTTGACCTGCACTTGCTAGTAAAAAAGTTTCCCTTTTAAAAAATTGGCTATCAGTGGATGAAATGTGGATTCACAGCATATTTCAGATTTCACAAAGTCCCAAAAGAATCACTAATGATCAAAGTGAGCTCCTAGGTAGAGATGGCGGGGTCTATAAATTTATCAGTCTTCAGGGAATGACAGGGGATTGCAAAATGAGGTCAGGTTGCTTTGCTGAGAGAGTGGCTATCACACATTTACTTATCTCAGCAGTTAGAAAACTGCTTCCAGATGACTACTTAGTTGAGCTCAGCCTGCACATTGAAAATTAACTGACAAGTGAGTGCATGTAAGTGGACATCTTGTACCAACATTCAGAACGTGTGTGGTTTCCTGAGTGTACTGACTTTTGAACTCTATTTCTGAGGCCCTCCTGAAACATACCTCAGGTAGGTGTTCTCTTCCATTCCTGTACAACAGTTGTGAAGAATATTTACCAAACTCATGAACAGAAAGTCTCTGTGTTAGTATGTTTGACAGAGATTCAATCAAATAAAATAAGAAATGTCAGCAATAATATGAAAAACAAAATTTTGAAATATGTTAATTTGGTCTTCAATTAGTTAGCCTTATTTTAAGCTATGGAAGAAACTATAGGAACAGTGAATTAAAAAATCCTATCCCTTTTAAACAAGTAGAGGATGTGTATAAGATCCCAACAGATGACAGAAATCATAGATCGTACTGAACCTTATATATGATACTTTTCTCATGTACATATATATCTTTGATGAAGTTTACTTTATAAATTAGGTATTAAAAAGATTAATAATAGAAAAATTATAACATTGTACCATATAAAATGTTATGTGATTTCTCTCATAATATCTTATTGTACTCTGTACCTACTTAGCAAATTTAACACACAATATTTTTTATTTCCTTGTCTTTTAAAAATCTTTCACTCTTCACTTAAAGTATGCACTTTATGACATCTCCTTGGCATCTCTAAGAGAAGGCTACTAAGTGAGTAATGGGTGGAGAGGATAGATACACTGGAAAAAAGTGAGATTCAAATTTTGAAGAGGATGGAATAGGGTGGCATGAGATTTTCTCATGCTACTTAAAATGGTATACCATTTAAAACTTATGAAATATTTGTTTCTGGAATTTTTGTTTAATATACGCGGACCATAGTTAATTTGCATCTGGGATAAGCAGATACTATTGTGTGGGTATAGATGATAAATTATACAGTGTATGTGTAGAATAATTACAGTGAGTAAATGTATTATATACTTTATACATATTATATGCTTTATGTATATATGTTAAAGACTAATTCATAACTAGTCTATTTCCAGAATGGTACATATTGATCCCTGAGTTACACATTTTCCATAAAGTATATAGGAACATTGAGTGAAAGGTCATTGACAGGGGTTGGAGTAGAATGTACATGTCATTCATGTTTATTTTTAATGCAAATATCAACACTGCAAATAATATGTAAATGAAATTTATATGCACTTGTTTAAGTATTGTCACACATGTATTATCTATCTATGGAATGGGTATAGAGGAATTAATTCTGCATAGCAACCGTAAATTTTGTGTTTTAAAGAAGACATTACATTAATTCTTTTGGCATAATATCATTTTCTAATGTGTCCAGACAGTAGTTGATTTAGTGTCTTTATCAAGCTTAAGTTTTTCTTAAGTTTCTCTCAGAAACTTAATGGATGGAGATGGGCACAGTGGCCCAAGCCTGTAATCCTAGAATTTTGGGAGGTGGGGATCTGGAGGATTTGGTTCAAGGTCAACCAGAGGAAAAGTTCAGAAGATTGGGTGTGCTGGCATGTGATTGTTTTCCCACTTATGTGGGGATAAACAAAGGTGGATCATGGCTAGGTTGTCCTGGGTATAAAGGAAGATCATATTCTGAAACTAATGAGACAAAAAGGGCTTGAGGCATGATCAAAGTGGTAGAGCTCCTGCCTAGTAAGTTTGATGTCCTGAGTTTAAAAAACAAACAAACAAAAAAATGAAAAAAAGGGAAACAAAACCTGGTGAAAAGTCACTGTGATATTAAATAATTTTTCAAGATTCTTTCATTTAGAGATTGGAGGTGTGACTCAGTGCCAGCTTCACAAGTGCAAAACCCTATGTTCAAACCCTAATCCCTCCCCCCACCAAAAAAAGAAAAAGATTGTTTCGTATTCTTTTGTATGTCTGTCAATATCTTAGAAGGGGGACAATTCAGGAAAGCCAAACTCAGTCGGACCATTACGTTTGTTTATGGGACTGAATTTTGTAACTCATCCTATCTTTCTTTGTCTTAACTATGAAAGTGTTTGGTAGCCAAAATGTTAAACTCTTATTAAATAATTATATGAGAGTATATGAGAAAGCTTATTGATATATTATTATTATTCATATATTCAGTTACTTTTTTCTCACTGTACTATAAGCATTTCTCTATACTTCAACAAAATTTTAGAATGAACAAAATAAAACATACAAATATTTAAAGGGATAATTGATAATACAGCAAAAACTTAATACAGAAAAAGGACAAAGCAGCAGGAGTAAGGAAAATTTAGATTGAAAACTTGGTAGGGTCCCTCATTAGTAAAAAGTCCCAGAGCAAATTATTTCACCTGTTAGTGTCTTTCTCTATAATTGAAGATATTATACAATTGCGAAAATGCTTTAACAAAGCTTTCCTGCTTTAGTGGTGTAAAGTGCTATTAAGACGTCATACTACTTTAAAGTGACAGAGGCCAATAGGAGAAGGGGATCAAGAACTAGAGAATAGGTCAGTTCAAAAAGAATCAACTTTATTGCTAGAGATGGTGAGCATTTTTTCATGTGTTTTCTGGCCATTTGAATTTCTTCTTTTGAGAAAGTTCTGTTTAGTTCACATGCCCATTTCTTTATTGGTTCATTAGTTTTGGGAGAATTTAGTTTTTTAAGTTCCCTGTATATTCTGGTTATCAGTCCTTTGTCTGATGTATAATTGGCAAATATTTTCTCCCACTCTGTGGGTGTTCTCTTCAGTTTAGAGACCATTTCTTTTGATGAACAGAAGCTTTTTAGTTTTATGAGGTCCCATTTATCTATGCTATCTCTTAGTTGCTGTGCTGCTGGGGTTTCATTGAGAAAGTTCTTACCTATACCTACTAACTCCAGAGTATTTCCTACTCTTTCTTGTATCAACTTAAGAGTTTGGGGTCTGATATTAAGATCCTTGATCCATTTTGAAGAAGAACGAAATGTTATCATTCGCTGGTAAATGGATGGAATTGGAGAACATCATTCTGAGTGAGGTTAGCCTGGCTCAAAAGACCAAAAATCGTATGTTCTCCCTCATATGTGGACATTAGATCAAGGGCAAACACAACAAGGGGATTGGACTATGAGCACATGATAAAAGCGAGAGCACACAAGGGAGGGGTGAGGATAGGTAAGACACCTAAAAAACTAGCTAGCATTTGTTGCCCTTAATGCAGAGAAACTAAAGCAGATACCTTAAAGCAACTGAGGCCAATAGGAAAAGGGGACCAGGAACTAGAGAAAAGGTTAGATTAAAAAGAATTAACCTAGAAGGTAACACCCATGCACAGGAAATCAATGTGAGTCAATGCCCTGTATAGCTATCCTTATCTCAACCAGCAAAACCCCTTGTTCCTTCCTATTATTGCTTATACTCTCTCTACAACAAAATTAGAGATAAGGGCAAAATAGTTTCTGCTGGGTATTGAGGGGGGGAGCGGGAGGGGGTGGAGTGGGTGGTAAGGGAGGGGGTGGGGGCAGGGGGGAGAAATAAACCAAGCCTTGTATGCACATATGAATAATAAAAGAAAAATGAAAAAAAAAAAAAAGAATCAACTTAGAATGTAACATATTTGTACATAAAAGTAATGCTAGGAATCTCCCTGTATAGCTATCCTTATCTCAGCTAGCAAAAATGCTTTGTCCTTATTATTGTTTATACTCTCTCTTCAACAGAACTAGAGATAAGGGCAGAATAGTTTCTACCTGGAAGCGAGAGGGAGGGGGTGGGGGTAGCGGGAAGAAATGACCCAAACATTGTATGCACATATGAATAAACAGGAAAAAAAAGGATGTCACACTACAATATTTTAAAGGCAGCATTTTGGGGAAGATATGGATTTCTTGCTGGATCCTGCTCATTTGCACCGTTAGCATTGGCTACAATTGAGGAAATAATCATTCTTCGTGTTCAGTTTCCATAGATTGTAGTTTTGAACTGTGCTTAAATACTGCCAAGTCAGATTGGCTTCCTTGGGTCTTGAAAGGAATAGTGCTTCTTCTGCAGGAAGTAATAAGCATAGCTACTCTTCAAAACATTCTTATTCCAAATTTGAGTATTTCTTAAGTTAACATTTAAGAGTTAGTGATTTTTGCCTTCTTCAATTCCCGTTCCCTGTCTAAAATTTGGGGTAACCCAGGGACTATTTTGTCAATCAAGAATTGCAGTGTGTAAAAATATTGAGATGTACTAAGCAAGTATAAGGGCTAAAGCCATATTATCTGCAAATCATAAGGTATCTTAATGTACAAATCCACCAAATAGAAGAAAACAGAAAGTACAATAGCATATGATAAAGTCTTCATTGTGTAAAACCAAAAATATGTTATCACAAAACAAATAACATGCAGAAAAAAATAGTCTTTACCTCTAGCAACCATGTGAGAAAGTGCTATTTCTATTTAATCAACTCCCCCAGTTTTCCAACAATCCTGTCAAGCATAGGTTTCTTATGCTTCTGTGAGCTTCAGATAGAGGACACGTTATAATAGATAATACTGATCAGTATTTTCTAATAAAGGGTCATCCATTTTTAAGAGAAAGAATGTGTGTTATATATTTTTCTATTGAACACTTGGCTATTTAATTTGTTAAAATAAGTGTAATATACAGGATTAATCCAAGAAAATCAAAGATCATTACTCTCAAATTATTTACTTTATTGTCATAAAAGCTAATTGTAAATTTTTTTTATTATTTGAACAGTACTATTGAGTTTCTGTGCTATCATGGAATATATTTCTACCATTTTTGTAGTTTAAAAAGTGCCATAAATTAGAGAAAAATTAAATTATGTCATTTGCATGAAAAATGGATGAAGATGCAAATCATGATGCTTAGCAAAATAAACCAAGCTCAAAAAACCCAATATTTTATGTTCTTCCTTATTTGTGGAAGCTGTACTAAAATGATGATGATTTCATTAATAATAATAAAAATAATAATTATAGAACACTAATTTAAAAAGGGGACTTTTGGGGAGACATCAGTAGGAGTAGATGGGAGAAGGTAATAAGGGGTGAAGAGGAAGGAACGCTACACACACACACACACACACACACACACACACACACACACACACACACGAAAATAGGAAAATGCAACCTACCAGACACTTTGAGAAAGGAGGTAGCAGGAAGGGAGAATGAGAATAGAATGGGTGGGTGAACTTGTTAAAGAAACACTCTACACCTGTAAGGAATTGTCATAATGAAACTGTCTCATATTATCAATATATGTTAATTCAAAATAAAATTGTAAGAAATTTTGTGAATGTCAATGTACCCCCAGTACAACAATAATAAAAATGCAGTATAAAAATGAAAGAAAGTAATTCATTAATTTCTAATTAGTAAAACTTTTAAAGACTAAAAATTTGTGCCTCAAGGTATATTTTGATTATGAACTATAACAAATAATGAAAACACAGACACATAAGGCATTTATCTAGTCTATTTTAGAAATATTGAAGATTAGGGAAAAGAAATCCTTAAAGAAATATCTTATGGTTTTCCATTTAATATAATAGAAAATAGAAATAGCTGAAGTATGTTATAATTTTCTTTATGAAATGTATATATTATCAAAGTATCAGCTATTTAATGATACTTATTTGTAAAATACACCATGCATTCTTCTGTCATTGTGAGCATATTTTTCTGAGATATGTATTGTACTTAATGGTTATGAGACATTTAAAATATTGTATTTTAGTCATTTAGTTTTATTAATAAATATTAATTGTAAATGGTAAAGGGTTTCATTACATTTCCATATGTGCTTATAATATACTTTGATTGTATTTACTCCCCTTCCATTTCACATCCTTAATAGCTCACCATTTACTTTCATGTCTTTCTTCCCTTCAAATTTCACATAAGAAAAAAATGTATTACTATTGGTCTTTATGAGACTGGCTTATTTCACTTTAAGTGATGGTAACCAGTTCCATTAATTTTCCTGCAAATGACATAATTTTTTCTCCTTAATGGAAGAATGGATTCTATGTATTATTTGACATTTATCCTATTGTGTGTGTGTATATATATATATATATATATATATATATATATATACAATATTTTCTTTTCAATTTCAATTATATATTAAAATATTGCCTACTAATTCTTCATAATTTTCATCTGACCTTCCACAGGTGATTTTAAAATAAGAACTCAAATCATTTTTATATTTAATTTATTATTCCAATGTAAATTTTAGCTTAGATCAGTATGTATATTTAATTTATTATTCCAATGTAAATTTTAGCTTAGATCAGTATGTATTTGTGTAAAATATAATATTCTGCTATGGCTGTTCCTGTTACTGATACTTAACATGCTATTATTGGTCTTTTCATATTAATATAAACATGTATACGTACATAATATTAGTTTTTGTACACTTTAGCTGTGTTGTCAACTTTGGAAAAAAAGTACCTCAGTTTACTGTGCTACATTGGCATTGTACATAAATTAATAGCCACAACTGGTCTACACACATTAAGCTTAGTTTTTTCCCAATTGCATAGGGTTGACACACTGTATTAAATATGTAAGGTCTTAACTTCATGAATTTCTTAACAGAACCTAAAAAGTATTCTCCAAATAATATAAATGTAGTATTCTGATCAATTGTGAGCTTATAATAACTTCTTGGTTGTTTTATTTGCTCCACAAGTTGTTTTTCAAGAACTTCCCTGTATGGATTTTAAATATCCATGTTAAAGACAGTCTTTCACATAAATATCAATGCTAACAATATAGCTATCATCTCCTAAACATAGATTTTTCAGTTTTGCATTCTAAAATAGTAATACAATTATCAATTCTTTATTTTTTATTTATGATTTTATTAGCATATAATAGTTGTACAGGGTAATACAACTGTGATATTTACATATTGGCTTAAAATTTACCTTAGTTCAATTTAGTCCTCTATCGTTCTCCCTCTTCTCCCCTCACCCCCTTCTTAGAATAATTTCAATAGGTTTCATTCTAATATTTTCATATGGATACAAAACACATCCACCATACACCCTCACTCCCTCTTTCCTTGTGCCCACTCTTCTCCCACTGGATCTTCCCCCACAAAAGATTTATTTTTCCCCTCCAGCCCTTCATTTTTTAAAAAATTCATTTATTCACATGTGCATACATTGTTTGGGTCATTTCTCCCCCCTGCCTCCAACCCCAACCTCTCCCTCCTCCCTCCTCACTTCCAGGCAGAACCTGTTCTGCCCTTCTCTCTAATTTTGTTGAAGAAAAGATATAAGCATAATAAGGAAAATAAAGTGTTTTTGCTAGTTGAGTTAAGGAAATATTCCTAGCATTGCTTTCATGTACAAACGTGTTACAACCCATGTTGAATTATCTCTAACTGATCTTTACACTGGTTCCTGATCCCCTTCTCATGTTAACCTCTGTCTCTTTAAGGTTTCTGTATTAGTTTCTCAGGAGTTGGGACACCAAACGTTTTCATGTTTTGGGTTTTCTACCTATTCCTGTATCTCCCATATGTGCTCTCCCCTTGTCATGTGATCCAAGTCCAAACACATTGCTGAATTTGTCCTAGATTTAAAGTCTGCATATGAGGGAGAACATACGATTTTTGGTCTTCTGAACCTGGCTGACCTCGCTCAAAATGATGTTCTCCAGTTCCATCTATTTACCTAAAAATGGTAAGATTTCATTCTTCTTCATGGCTGAGTAAAATTCCAATGTGTACAAATACCACATTTTCTTGATCATTCATCAGTAGTGAGGCATCTTGGTTGTTTCCATAATTTGGCTATTGTGAAAAGTGCTGCCATAAACATGGGTGTGCAGGTGCCTCTGGAGAAACCTGTGTTGCATTCCTTTGGGTATATCCCCAGGAATGGGATTGCTGGATCATATGGCAGGTCTATGTTTAGATTTTTAAGAAGTCTGCAAATATTTTTCCAGAGTGGTTGCACCAGCTTGCATTCCCACCAGCAGTGTAAGAGGGTTCCTTTTTCCCCACATCCTCATGTTGGTGGTGGTATTTTTGATGATGTCTATTCTAACAGGGGTAAGGTTGAATCTTAGTGTGGTTTTGATTTGCATTTCCTTTATGGCTAGAGATAGTGAGTATATTTTAATAGTTCAATGGGGTTAGTACTTCAGGTCTGTCTATATCACACTTTTATCAAGTTAATTCTCTCCCCTCCATTACTTACTCCGCCTCTATCACTATGCCCCCCTAATATTCAACAGCTTATAGCACAGTGCCTTATATTATATTCATATATAGATGGGTTGTTTCAATATTTTTCATTCTCTAACATTTTTCCTATCTACTGTAGGCCCCTCAGAGGGTTGTATTAATTAAACTTCTTAATACAATTTTGTTCTCTCTGTCACCATATATACATGTATGTATTATATATATGTGTGTTCATATATTTCTATATATATATATTCAATTTAAGCATTTAGCTTTTACATATAAAAAAGTGACTTTTAATTTTTTGAGTTCTGCTTAATTTGCTTAACATGAAATTCTCTAGTTCCATCCATTTACCTGCAAACAATATAATTTCATTCTTCCTTATGAATGACTAAAACTCCATTGTGTACATATATCATATTTTCTTAATCCATTCATCAGTTGTGGGCCATCTGGGCTGCTTTCAAAGTTTGGCTATTGTAAATAGTGCTGCAATAAACATGGCTGTGCAGGTAGCTCCATCATCTCCTGGAGTACATTCTTTCTAATATATGCCTACAGTGCTTTCACTAGGTCATATGGTAGATCTATTTTTAGTTTTTTGAAGGCCCTCCATATTGCTTTCCACAGCATTTGTACTAATTTATGTCTGATGAACAGTGTAGAAGTGTTCCTTTTTCCCCACATCCTTGCCAGCATTTGTTGTTCATGTTATTAATAATAGCCATTCTGTCTGGGATAAGGTGGAATCTCTACTGTTGTATTTACTCCCATTTTCCTTAGCTATTTATAAGCATTCAAACTATAAGATTCTACTTTTAGATGCTTTATTGTCACATCTTTCTGTCTTTCCATTAATTTTTTGTGCTCCAAAGTTTTAAAATCTGACCAAATGCACACTACAAATTAGGTGACAAAATTTTAAGTGAAATAAAATTTAGCAGTCAGACACATAATATTATCATATAGATAATGTAAGGGCATATTTCTTCTTAAGTGAAGAGTCAGATTTAATGCTATTATAATCCTCATAGTTGAAATCCAAAGAACAGGGGCCAGCTGCATGTGGAACTGAGTAGCAGACATCTACCACTGTATATCTGCAATTTTTTATATTTATGACTACACAGCAGATAACATAAAAGCCTATGTAGATAGCTTATATTTACAGAAAGACGTAAGAGTGAATGAGTAGGAATAACCATCTCTTTGTATATGAACCTTCAAATAATAGAACCATCTGTACTGAACATCTTCAGACTTTTTCTTGTTATTATTTCTTAAATAGTTTATCAAAATTTACATAGTCCTTAAATTGAATCATCTAGAGATGGCATAAAATTTCTGAAAGGACATATGAAAGTCATATGCAAATAATTTCCATTTTATATTAAGGACTTCTGTCTCCACAGATTCTGAAATCAGCACTGGATTGCTGGAACCAATGCTGCAGGCACACAGATGGCCAGTGGTATAAATTATTTTAGATTCGATTTTAAGGAAATATGGGGTGGAAGACTACTTTTGTCTTTTACTTGTTGTACTAAAATTAACTAAGCTGTGAAATTTAGAAAAGCATTCAGCATTATGGACAGTAGATTACCATTCTGGAAGAATGGAGTCAGGGGTAGTTTTACTAGTCCAGTTCTGAACTAAGAAGTAATGGAATAGAAAGGAAGGAAAGAATATGAAAGGTGCTAAGGAACCAGAGAAGACAGTGTCTGATGAAGGTTTAGTGATATGGAAAAAGAAGAAAGACTACAATAAATTAGTTAAGAATTTGAAGTTGGAAAATAGGCCTTTCAAACAGTGAGTATGAACTGATCAAATTTAGGATACTGAGTTAAAAAAGATAATAAAAGAAGAATTTGCAGATCTCTTGGAGGATCATGTTGATGAAGCTGAGGAATTTCTGTACTATGTACTATTTTAAATATTATTCACTCATTTTGTATGTTCTTACCTAACATCTAGAGAGCACTGAGGGAGCATGTTCTTGTTTGTGTATTTACAGATTTGTATGCTCATTATTATTGCTAATAGTATTTGAATTTGTATAAATTTAAAAATTGTCATACAATCAAATCTCTTTGAACTTTTCTTCATGATTAAGTGTTGTCCATTTCAGTTAATATCACAGATAAAGTGGAACTATGGTAGATTATTGAAAGTGATTCTATTGTTACCTACTATGTAATAATCATTATTAAAACAAAAAATGTATTTTAAGAAGTGCACCTTTTCAAGTTTTTTAATATGAATGTTTATTAATTACAAATTTCTATGAACATATTTTAGTTATGTATACAAGTAGAATTTTAATTATGAACCCAGGTATAATTTATTTTCATGATTGTGCTGATGGCAGTCATTGTTTATAATTTTCTTTCAGTGAAATGTTTTCAATACACTAAATTAAATATTACACTATAGTATGTATCTTAATTTTAAACATACAGACATACTTTCTAAAGAATGAAAACATTTTCTGATTCATAGACATTTATACCTTACATTTCAGTTAACTGTATTTATTGATATTACATACATATCTGTTTGTCAAGACAGTCAGAGTTCCCCTCTCTCCTTCTTGGACTACACAAATGCATATAAAATTACTTAGCTATTATTTAAATCATTGCATATCTTTCAAAAACTCAATTAGTGGGTTGTATGTAGATACATGAAGTTTCCATGTAGGTTCCTGAACATTCTTACATTTATTCAAGCTGAGCATTTTCCAGAGTATAACTCTTACTTAGACATAAACTATTTTGTATTTTAAACTCCATAAAAAGTAGCAAAGAAAGAAATATCACTAGCAAGAGCCATGGCATAAGGATCTATGCCATGATTTCCATTGTGCCTCTGACAAGTGAAAAACTTTGTGAATTTAAGCAAATTCTTTAATCATCCTAAGACTTTCTTTCTTCATCTGGAAAAGAAAACAGTTTATTATTTATGTGGAGTTGTGATGATAATCAATATTACATTTAAAAATTATAAAATGTAAAGTTCTATATCATTTTATGATACAAACTGTAAAAAATTAAATAATCATTTTTGACTTCTGGATAGAATTAAACCTGAGAAGAGCTAGATTGGAATGATGATAATTAATTTAATGAAAGTTTCTAGCACTGATTAAAAACGTCTTATATGCCAAACATTACCTAATCCTGTGAGACAAGTACTCTTATTATTCTTTTTTTACACTAAGAGGTATTTCATAGCTCAGGAATTTTAAACAAGTGTTCAAGGCTGCACCTACTATGTGTTATCAAGGAAATGCTTAATTTACAATATGCCATTCTGCTGCAATTTTTCATTAAAATTTAGGCAGTTAAATACCATGGAAATTTTTCAAAGTAATTCATATGAAGGTTGATGTTGTTTCTAATGGCCAAATACTGTTCCCAAATTCACATATTTTACAAATATTTGATGCCCTACTGGGTGATTTTTTTTTGTGTTGCTTTATTATTTTATCTTTTTTATAATACATGCAGAAGTATTTCAGTGAAAGTGAATACTTATTTAGTATGTAATCAGGACAGACTGTGCATGTAAAGCAGCCTTTGATCCATTTTTTGATGCCAGGTAGCTCTGGTGAGTTTTGTCTGAAAGTCAGTTGTCAAGCATGAGCAGACGATATGCTGTGGTGGGTAGATTTATTGTTGACTGCCAGTGGGCCATCTAGAATAATGATTACTAAGTTTTCCAAAAATTGGTCAGAAGTACAGGTGAAAGTTAAAAGTCACTTGATTAGATTTTGTAACCTCTACACAAAACCTGAGTGTAACCTTACCCATTCAGTCTCCTAACCACATTCATAATGAAAGGTGATTTTTCTTAATAATATATACTATAAAACAGTTAGTAAGGCTTAGGTTTCCCAGTGAAGATCTTATAGTCTATATATTTTAAGACTATCTAGCCAATAGCATACTCACTGGTTTTTATAAGCCATTGTGGTTCTTAAAAATGAGGTTATCATTTAAAACAGGTTTACTTACTGATTCTATTTTTACATGCTTTACAAACAAGTAATAAATGTTAATATAATTAAGAAAAGGAAAATAATTCAAAAATTTTTTCAACAACAATACAAAGCCTTGATGTAAAATCCTCTTACAAGTTTCATTTAATTTTCTCAATATTGATACACTGGGGTGTCTTTGTCATCTTTTCTGTATAAAAAGGTTTGAGAACTATGCATGACCTTGAAATGTATGACACTTGGAAGAGTCAAGAACACTGAAAATCAGCTTTGCCAACCTGTGTACATGAAAGTAAGAAAGGAAATGTGTGAACCTTGTGTGATGCTTACACCTATATGATAGTTTTGGCCAATATCCCCAAACCAAGTTTAGTTTTTAATTTTTTTCTCAGCTTCTAAGGGAAGTACAACCTTCTCAAGGTAGATGCAAAGATGGCTTGGTTAGAAGATGAAAACCTGGCTCTGTGATTGATGCACAGTAGCAGTTTTTCCTGCTATTGCTGAGAGACTTCTATCTGTTACCATCAAGTGACAGATCTACCTCTTAACTAGAAATGGACAGATGTAAGACATATGGAAAAGATGAGGGCATAAACCAATGACTGAAACAAACCTATGCAGGTCTCATAGGAAAAAACTACTATTTGCAGATATGTTTCCTGTGCTTTTGATAAAAAAAAACAAACACAATCTTTGTGCCTTTTTATAAAGCATGTATTTTTCTTTGTAAAATTTTGTAAAATTATAGACACAAGTCCTTTGAAGACACATGGGCTTTTGAAACAAATAAGTGTGAACGAAGAAGCTGATAGAGACAACAAGAGTATGGGTTTCATTATAGGGAAACTAAAAAAATTCAGGACAATGAGATAAAATGGGAGTTGATTGTCCAAAATGGAGTTCATTCAATACTCTGACAAAGAAGAGTTTTGTCATTTAAAAAATGTGTCACAGATTTTAGCCATGATGAAATGCTAAAATAAGGAAACAAGTATCAATATGCAAGGTATAGTGTACACAGTGATCTCTAGCATGTTGGCTTTACCATTGAATCATTACCTATTTTAAAAATGAAGTGTGATGACCCATATCTAAAATTAGTATATTTTTATTCAGTGGTATTCACAATTATGTATTTATGGGTACTTGTGTGTATATGTGGATATACAGATTCTTGAATATATATCTGCAAAAAATAATGTAACTTTATAAGATAAGCAAAATGTAAATAAAATTTCACATGAGTTATGATTGTAATCACATGTACAAGTGTTTTAATATATTTTAGAATAATTGAGTCAGCCTGCTATTAGTTTAATTAAATTTTTTACACCTTCTTGATTAGACTGCTAGTTTAATGACATCTTCTACACTTTGATCTGTGAAGTGTGGCTCATTTTAAAGTTCTGTAATGCGAAGGAAAATGTAAATCTGATGAACTTTTCAGCAGACTAAAAAACAATTTTTAGTTTTCACTTGTAGAAAAACAACAAAATCCAGAGGTGATTAGCATTTTGTTTACAACATGTTTACTACGAGCCTGATGTAATTGACCATAAAATGGGCAAAATACCCTAAAAGATATTGCACTGGATAGAAAGAAACTTAGTGCTTAGAGTTGAGAGAGAAACAGAGAGGAAGAGAAACAGAGAGAGAGAGAGAGAGCCAGAGAGATTTAACAAAGCATGTTATTATAATAGTGAACAAGAAGAATATTCTGAAGACTTTGATAGGATATAAAAGAAAAAAATTCACTTAATATATTATGAGCATATTAAGAATAAAGCATGCTTCAATCCTTAAATAATTCCTGCATAAAATAAATTTTTGAATAACTCTAGTAAACTGACCATGAGCTGCCAACAAGCTGAGCAACCATTTATTATTTACTGGACAATTATCTTTCCTCTCTGAAGCTGGTTTTATTTATAGAATGAACCCAAAGCTCTTATCAAAATGTATTTTTATATTGTTCTAAATTATATGTATTCCCATGTAAAATAATAAGCCTATTCAAAAGTGTTCTATTTTCATTAAGCTAAAGAAAATGAAGAATTCACTTTGTCATGATATTTTAACTTGGAATATAAGACTAGATTACTATTATGTATTCATTTCTACTATTTTGGATAGAGTGAGAATGTTGAAGAAATCATTCACATTATGGTAAAAACTGATTATTAGAAAAGAAGAACAGGAATAATACACAAACTGTTAAAATAGTAGTATCTCTTATATTTTATGCATTTGCAATAGAGATTTGCTTCAGTGTTCAAAGGAACACATAGCAATAAATATTTAGTACATAAATCCTTCTAAAGGTGGTTATTTGCTATTTGTGAATATGAAAACTCACTGACTCTAGGTTTCAAACCCCTTGACTTATTCTTGATTGTACCACACCAAACTGTAGCATGTTTTTCCTAATTTTATTACTCACTTTTTCTACATAAGAGAGGTAATAAAGAGGAAGGGACTATGTCAAGAGTGCATCCATATTGAGACATTCCCCCAGTCTGATTGCTGATGTGTTATATTTTTTGAAAATTTATAGTTTTCAACCCCTCCCATTCAAATAGTAAGTGGAGATTTCTATGGTGAATTATTGCCACAGAGACACATTTATGAACAGTATTGCTGTTTTGGGAATAATAGTACTGAACAGTTAAATAAAAATATAACATATTTCATAATGCCTAAAGGAGAAAAAAGAAAGCATGAATATCGAGATTTATTTATGAAAATTTTGAGTTAGATATTATATTTGTCAATGCTTAATATTTAATTACTATCCATGATAGATGCATAGTTTAACAAGTATAGTACATGCCACTTTCGTGTATTGTCAATTCATTATTATTTATAATGTCCCCGGATATGATCATGAAGTTGACATCAATTCTTCATTTTGAACTCTCCAATGTGGCCTTTAGCCCACACAAAAATTGCTTTCACATATTTTACTTTTGTAGATGTAAAACAAACTAGACATTTTCAATCACTGGTGCAGCTTTATGCAATTACTATATCAGATACTGAAGAACAAATCTGTTATTGTAGCAAATTAGTGCAAGAGCAGACATAAGAATCCAAACTTCCATCAATATTTAAAAGGAAAAACAAAAGGCAAAAATTTCTACAAATAATTTAGGATTCCAACTCTTCTTTAAAATCAAGAGGGGATATTCCAAACCTAAAAACATACAATGGAACTCACAATCAATGTATGCTTACCACAGACTGGAACTGTGATTTTAAGTATGATTTTTAAGTATGAATGAACTTACTTTCAAATACTTTAAATTTAAATTTGATTTCCTTGATCTTTGGTTATAATACAAAATTAAACAATCTTTTCTCAGCATTAAAAGGGAATTTTTTAAAAACATCTTTTTATCACCAAATAAGATATTGTTGCTTTTAACTGAACAATTGCAGTTTGCTGTGAGTGTTGCTGGATAGTATGCTGAAGAATTTACTAATGAGGTAAAAGATTCCATTTGTGACTGCATGTAGAAATATGGCCATGATCTCCTTTAGAACAGGACCTCAGTAATATTTGTCTTTTTATCTGAATGCCTGTAGCATTGTTGGTAAATTGAATATTTCTGTTGAGTGCACTTATATACTTCTTAAGTCATTCTCCATACTGAACTATAATATTGTTTCTGGATCAGCTTCTCTGAGTATACACTGATGTTTGCAATAATATTAATAATACATTACTCCTGTTATTGACAACATGGACAAAGTTAACCAAAGAAAGAAAAAAAAATCAAAGTATAGTAATCAAGATTATAAAAGCAATAGAAGACCCAATGAGAAGAAAAATAAGAACAAAATGAAAGAAAATCTCAAGGTTCTATAGGTGATATGGCTAATGATGTTATAAGTTGAAGGGTGGTTCAGAAACTGTACTTGTGACTATTGACTGTGTACAATTTAAACCTCTGATATAGGATATAAAAAGCCTTCTGGAGCTAGTTCATAGAAACAGAAATAAACAGCTTGAATCAAAGTAGACAAGTGGTGTTTTATTAACTTCATTAGTCATTATAGCCAAAGAATTTAATAAGAAAAGCTGTTTGTCATTCTGTTACCTGGATATGGTTGCCATATAAAAAAAATTATGATTTACACTCTAAAGTCCCAATATAATCAAAATTGAAATAGAAGCAAGAAGAAACATAGGTGTGTGTTGATGGGGAGTAAGGAAAAAAAAGGGAAATGTAATGCACTTTGAGGTCTGAATAGGAGGGTCCTGTAGCTGCAACCCTCCTTCAATAATCAGTTGAGCAGAACTTACCTCCCAAATTAGAGATATTTGTTGTACATGGTAAAAGCAAGTTGGCTTGTACATGAAGAGATGAAATAAATTCTGTAGTCATAATTAAAATATGGAATTGTTAAAGAGAAATAATAGTCATTCATCATCATATCTGATAAAAGGAAAGAAAAGAGGATGGTACTTAATTCTGATACTTGAAGAAGCATATTGAGTGAGTTTCAAAATATGCTTAAATGATAGGGAACACAGTTTTGAATGAATAGGAAAATGCAGGTCAAACTTGTTCAGTATTTGATGAGTTATAAGACATATAATAAGTAAAGATAAGTTAATCCATTGGAAAGAAGGAATAAATCAATTATGACTTCAGAATAATTAAGCAGCATAATGTGTGCACTCATTGGAAAATATAGTGTTTACTCCTGGTATCTTGAATTAGCATAGCCCACTCATCATTTATACTTTGAATGTCCAATAAAAGCCAGAAATGAACCAAAATGGTAACTGCTCCTTCAAGCATTTGTTTCTAACTCACAATCACTAGTTGAGTATCTGACTTTTAACATTTCATTCTAGACTCTAAGTCTGAAAGAATTATAACTTATAAAAATGGAAGAATTTGAAGAATTCTGAGCCCTTATCAATATTCCCTGAGAAATACTGAAGATTTTAAAAATGTGTCAAAGAATAAGAATAGGATTATCTATCTTTCATCTGAAAATTAAGAAAGCATAAATTCTGGACGAGAGCAAACTCAATAGATTTTTGGAAAAATGTATAGAAACAATTATGAAATTGACCGTGAATGTTAAAAACTTTATTGGTAATCTCAGGAGACTCAGATAGGTTAATTAAAAATTTCATGTAAATGATTAATTTTATTATTTCCATTTTATATAAGTGCTACACTTACATTGAGGGTTTAGTATTATATGATGACAAACTTAATTATTGTTATTTATTTAATTTTTATTTAAATCTTTAATGCACACATCATATTTTGAGATTAGTGATTACTGCATTTAAGAAAATTAATATATCCATCATCTCATGTACTTGTTTTTCTAATTGTTTTCAAATAATCATAACACTATAAATGATCGGTTCTTGTAATGTTGGTGTTTTCTTCTTTGCTAAGCACTAGAAATCAATAAGATCCTATAAAAAATTCCCAAATTTAAGTAATATTGAAACCATTAGAATTTGGTTTAAGATTTAGATTTCTATTTTTACCTTTAGAAATTTTAATTCAGTATGATTGGAGGTGGAATCCAGAGATCTTTATTTTTTATAAAACAGGTTGGTAGCAAGCACATGGTTCTTTGACTTTATTTTAATATATTCTGAATTGGACTATTGATTTTCCTGACAGATTCTCCCTAGGGCTAGGATTACAATTATGCACAAACATGCCGAGGTCTATTCAATTATTCTTTAGTGGATGGAAGTTTTGGTAAAAAGGAAACCAATAGTATCTTGTAGAATAGTGAATATTGGTGAGATCAGACAGGAGACAGTGCTTTAACAACAGAACAGCAGAGTTGAGCGTTGTGGAAATCTCACATGAAAAAATGCTCACCATCTCTAGCAATAAAGGAAATGCAAATTAAAACCACGCTAAGATTCCACCTCACCCCTGTTAGAATAGTCATCATCAGCAACACCACCATCAACAGGTGTTGGCGAGGATGCGGGGAAAAAGGAACCCTCTTACACTGCTGGTGGGAATGTAAACTAGTACAACCACTCTGGAAAAAAATTTGGAGGCTACTTAAAAAGCTAAACATCGATCTACCATTTGATCCAGCAATACCACTCTTGGGGATATACCCAAAAGACTGTGACACAGGTTACTCCAGAGGCACCTGCACACCCATGTTTATTGTGGCACTATTCACAATAGCCAAGTTATGGAAACAGCCAAGATGCCCCACCATCGATGAATGGATTAAGAAAATGTGGTATCTATACACAATGGAATTTTATGCAGCCATGAAGAAGAACGAAATGTTATCATTCGCTGGTAAATGGTTGGAATTGGAGAACATCATTCTGAGTGAGGTTAGCCTGGCCCAAAAGACCAAAAATCATATGTTCTCTCTCATATGTGGACATTAGATCAAGGGCAAACACAACAATAGGATTGGACTATGAGCACATAATAAAAGCGAGAGCACACAAGGGAGGAGTGAGGATAGGTAAGACACCTAAAAAACTAGCTAGCATTTGTTGCCCTTAACACAGAGAAACTAAAGCAGATACCTTAAAAGCAACTGAGGCCAATAGGAAAAGGGGACCAGGAACTAGAGAAAAGGTTAGATCAAAAAGAATTAACCTAAACTGAAACTAGATCCATGTATATCACCCTATACCAAGATTAACTCAAAATGGATCAAGGATCTTAATATCAGACCCCAAACTCTTAAGTTGATACAAGAAAGAGTAGGAAATACTCTGGAGTTAGTAGGTATAGGTAGGAACTTTCTCAATGAAACCCCAGCAGCACAGCAACTAAGAGATAGCATAGATAAATGGGACCTCATAAAACTAAAAAGCTTCTGTTCATCAAAAGAAATGGTCTCTAAACTGAAGAGAACACCCACAGAGTGGGAGAAAATATTTGCCAATTATACATCAGACAAAGGACTGATAACCAGAATATACAGGGAACTTAAAAAACTAAATTCTCCCAAAACTAATGAACCAATAAAGAAATGGGCACGTAAACTAAACAGAACTTTCTCAAAAGAAGAAATTCAAATGGCCAGAAAACACATGAAAAAATGCTCACCATCTCTAGCAATAAAGGAAATGCAAATTAAAACCACGCTAAGATTCCACCTCACCCTTGTTAGAATAGCCCTCATCAGCAACACCACCAACAACAGGTGTTAGTGAGGATGCGGGGAAAAAGGAACCCTCTTACACTGTTGGTGGGAATGTAGACTAGTACAACCACTCTGGAAAAAAATTTGGAGGCTACTTAAAAAGCTGGACATCGATCTACCATTTGATCCAGCAATACCACTGTTGGGGATATACCCAAAAGACTGTTACTCCAGAGGCACCTGCACACCCATGTTTATTGTGGCACTATTCACAATAGCCAAGTTATGGAAACAGCCAAGATGCCCCAGCACTGACGAATGGATTAAGAAAATGTGGTATCTATACACAATGGAATTCTATGCAGCCATGAAGAAGAACGAAATGTTATCATTCGCTAGTAAATGGTTGGAATTGGAGAACATCATTCTGAGTGAGGTTAGCCTTGCTCAAAAATCCAAAAATCATATGTTCTCCCTCATATGTGGACATTAGATCAAGGGCAAACACAACAAGGGGATTGGACTATGAGCACATGATAAAAGCGAGAGCACACAAGGGAGGGGTGAGGACAGGTAGACACCTAAAAAACTAGCTAGCATTTGTTGCCCTTAACGCAGAGAAACTAAAGCAGATACCTTAAATGCAACTGAGGCCAATAGGAAAAGGGGACCAGGAACTAGAGAAAAGGTTAGATCAAAAAGAATTAACCTAGAAGGTAACACCCACGCACAGGAAATCAATGTGAGTCAACTCACTGTATAGCTATCCTTATCTCAACCAGCAAAACCCTTGTTCCTTCCTATTATTGCTTATACTCTCTCTACAACAAAATTAGAAATAAGGGCAAAATAGTTTCTGCTGGGTATTGAGGGGGTGGGGGGAAAGGGAGTGGGCGGAGTGGGTGGTAAGGGAGGGGGGTAGAGGCAGGGGGGAGAAATGACCCAAGCCTTGTATGCACATATGAATTAAAAAAAAAAAAGAAATCAGTTACCGAAGGCTTGAAAGGGAATATGGTTTTACTTATTGAGTACTGATGAGATAGCTCATAACTTTAGAACTAAAAATAATTTACTAGAATGTGCAATATAGGTGGTTTGTAATAGGTATACAAACAGTTTATTGCTTTGAAGTTTCCTCTCAGAATGAAAGTAGACTTTATATTCTACCAAATTTTTTTGTAGACAGGACAAAGACTGTATCATCACCAAAGCCAAGCTTAGCGCCATCCTTGACCACTCATCTCCTGAAGTCCTCACATAAATTGTTCTAGTGTAAGAAGTGTTCAGGGGAAGGGACACCAGGAAAAAAACAAGAGAAGAGACCATTCACAGAGACATTTAGCCCTAGCTCTTATTTTCCTTGTCACCATAGGAAGAGAAAAGTGAAACAGTAAATCCCTTGCAGGAGAACTCTGGTCTATTTCACATTGGTATGGGAGATCCATCAACCATATTCCCTCACTTTAATCTCCTTCATTCACCCTTCCCCCTCCCACAAGTACCATTCTCACAATTGCTTGAAGTAGGTTCGGGAAGGGTTCAAGTAGGAAGATGGTGGGGGCATTCTAACCAATGTACAGTGTAAGCTTATTTGTAATTGTCAAAATGAATCATCCCTGTACAACAAATTTATCCTAATAAAAAATTTTTTTAAAAAAGAATCTAACTCTGCCTTTACACCATGCATCTCTAGTGTCCAATTGGCTGCAATTTCCTTCATTTTTTTTTTGTTGCTTCCTACCCTTTATTTCTTCTGCTTTCTTTCTTGCAAGTAATATTAGTGAGTACCTACTTTGAGAGAAACTGTCCTGTCTTCTGGAAGTAAAAGAGGGGACAAAACAATATTCCTGTGAATATGTTGAACATTCTAGTGTGGGAGTGGGAAAGGAGCAAAGAAACCTTAACCTACTAAATAATAATAAATATTTAAAATTAAAAGGTGTGACAGATGGTAATGAATGTGAAAAATACAGCATAAAAGACAGATGGAAAATGTGTGTGTGTGTGTGTGTGTGTGTGTGTGTGTGTGTGTGTGTGTGTATAAGAAAGAAAGGGAGACAGACAGAGAGAGAGAGAGAGAGAGAAAGTAGGCAAAGTCCTTACTTTAAATGGTCTGGTCAAGAAAGATCCAACTCACTGGAGAAAATTCTCATAATTGAATTCTTCTTTCTGTTTAATTAACCAAGGGCAAAGAGACAAAGAAAAAATAAACCAGGGACTCAACATATATTTTTTCTTATACACAGTGTTTTAAATTATACCATTGTGAAACATAAGGCTAATATATTTGTCTTGAGGTAGATATGAGTACAATCTTGCTGCGTTAGAAATTTAAAGCTTTTAGATACTGAAGAACTTCAAAGATTTATAATTATACCACTATCATGCTTTTTTCATTTCCATAGCCTTTTAAAGCAATAGTAAGCATGGTATATTTCATCCTGCCTTGTAGTTTTAATAGAAAACAATCCACATTACTTTGTCATTTGTCTTTCACAGTGTCTCCCATTTACTCTCCCTTTTTTGTGCTTTAGATATCATTTACTAATCTCTTAAACTGCATGAATAAGTTAAATGATATATTCACAATGTAAATGTTTTAAAATTTGAAAAAAGAAAAACCATCTAGAGTCTTTTAGTGGGGTTCTGAAGATATGTTAAAGCTGAAGTGCTACAGGCAAACTAATGCAAGATTTGAATATGCAAACCGTGTAGAGTCTAAAGCATCTCTAATTGGGATTCAGTTCATGTTAACTATACTCAGAGCTGCTTGTTTTAGGCCCCAGTAATCCCATGTATCCTCATGGGAAAGATCTTCCTTGCAACTACTGCTTTTCAATTTTAATTTGAATACTCTCTGTTGTTGTCAATTATTAACTAATAACATGCATTATCAAATGCTTCAGGATCTAAATTTATGCTCTCATGTATCAACTTTGATATGCAGTTTTTATAAGGCATATAAATTTCACCATGTTTATTATTAGCTATAATACTTTGTTACATTGCAAAAATCATAATAACTTACCAAAATGACATCATACTTTCTATAAGCGTTAATTATACTCAAAATTAAATGCATTATGATTATAAAGTAAAAGCTCTGGGATATGGGGCACCAGACAAGGAAAGGGATACCTCAGGGATCATTTTGAGATCTCATAGATGAGGGAATAAATAGCAAAATCTAAGAAAAATGACAAAGTATTCTTAAAACCATTAACAATAAATATTTTGATTAGATGCAAAGTAATGAGTTATTAGACTGTACTGATTTTTAATATTTAGTTTTCTTTCTAGAGCTTGATTGTTTAGGGCTAAACTGCATATCTATGTTCCCTCAACATCTGAAACATTTCTGTTCTACTTCAAAAAAACAAAGAGGTGAATGTGGTGAGATCAGAAACTTCTGTACCCACATGATTTACTGTCTTCACCAACATCAGTTTTTCATTCTTCTGTCTTCATCAACAATACTTTACTATTCAAGGAAACTCTTGTCCAGGAAGATAAAATTTCTGAAAGCCTTAAGTTTCATTTAAGGATTTCTTCAGAAACCCATGCGAAATTTTACCAAGCTATGCAATTTTTCAATGATATCAAATAATTATTCATTTTCTAAGACTGCTCCTGGAAACACCTTCTCACCATGTTGATCATTTCTATGCAATTATAGCAGTATGTGGGTCCAATCAAAATTTAGCCCTTCCTGGAATAAGATTTATCTTAAGTCAGACATCCTAAGTCAGTCATAATAAATAGTTTGACATTGTCCTCTCCCTTCTGACCCACCCTTAATTCTGTATCAAACTGGTGTATTTTAGCACAGAAAGAATAAACTCACATATACAGAGTAAACAGTTGTTTTATGGTATGTTCTGAACTGTTTATTTGTTTATTGGTATCTTGATTTAAGATACTTATACTCTTCTTTTTCTCATGTAACTTTCATTTTAACAACAAGGCTGTTTTAAATTACTTTCTCAGCAATAGCTCTAACATTTCTACATATTTGTTTAACACCTGCTTTCACTATATACATTATATCTATCTTTCTCTAGTTCTCATATCTTTCTGTATAATGAACTGACATCTTTTCTTGTAACATAACTACCTTTTCCTCTCTAAACACTCCATTTGCCAAGATTTTCGTTCTAGTCAAAATTATCATTGTTTCCTATAGCACTAATAAATTAGAGAAAGAAAAGAGTAGATATTTTGTTTACATGCAAATTTTCACCAATCATTGACTTTTTGATATTTTGCAATTTGGTTGCAAATCATGTTACTCCACAAAAAAATACTTTCAAAGATAACTGAAAGTTTCAAATTGCCTACAATTAAGATTGTATTTTTAAGAATATTAATGAATGATCAGACAAAACTGCAATAAAAGTTCTTGCCCAACATTTCCTTAAGGAATCTTTACTTGCTTTCTCACTACTAACTTAATTTTAGGTAATATCAAAATGTAACCATTCCAAGATGAATATAAAAGAGAAATGTTTGTTGACTAAACAACACATTTATTCTTGGTACCTATAGTAGAACACTGTCAAAAATTTTAGCAGAAAGATTACTCTATGTGTGTAAGTACTTGTATGTGTATAAAATATTCAGGTCACCTAAGGTTGAATGTAATTACCATGCTTATGTTAGGTCACACTGAACCCTTATGTTTGTTTTAAGGAATCATGAATATCAATAACAAAATGAACTAAGACATACAGTTTTATCTTGTCAATATGGAATGGAAAACTGTCCCTAACTGAGCAGCCAAATACAAATTACAACTCCCTTACAATATAAGTAGATGATTTTGGTGACCAGCAAAGAGAATCCTTCAAAAGAATTCTATCCTTCCAGGATACAACTACTCCTCACTAGGTTATTTAAAGGCCTAAGAATACAAAAATATTACAAAATAGAGTCCTTAAAAGTATACTTTAAATGTGCAGCATTCAGTTTACCTTTATCAAGAAGGTCTATTGTCAATTTTATTCCAAAGAATAATATAAATAGCCCAAAATCTGTTCTCCCTCATATGCAGACTTTAGACCTAAAACAAATGCAGTAATATTATTGGACATGGGTCACATGCTAAGGGGAGAAAGCATACAGGAGGACTAGAGAAACCTAAAACTTGAAAGTGTTTGATGTGCCCATTGTAGAGGAGTGCCCATTGCAGAGGCCACTATGGGAAAATGACCAGAAAATAGTGAAGAGGTCTAGTAGAGATGAATCAGTTCAGGTTGTAACATACATGTGCATGGAAGCAATGCTAAGAATATTTCTGTATAGCTACGTTTATCTCAGACTAGCTAAAATGCTATGTCTTTCTTATTATCGCTTATTTCTTTTCAACAAAATTGGAGAAGAGGGCAGAACAGGTTCTGCCTGGAAGTGATAGTGGGGAGAGGGAGAGGGTGGGAGGAAGGAGAAGAGATGACCCAAACAATGTATGAACATATGAATAAATGAATAAGCAATAAAAATTTACTAAAAAAATGAAAATAATAAAATTAAATTTAAAAATAATTAGCAGGAAATTTTCGTTGATGTCTTCCTACGAACCAGGCTCTGGGCTTGGGCTTGACAGAAATTTTCTAATTTAACCCTTATTGACAGAGAAACAAAAGTTAGCCGCATATTATATAGAATGAATTAAAGATTGGAATAGTGAAGTATCTTCCAAATTTACTTTTTTCATAAGTATGACTGTGATTTAAACTCAGACACACTGATTCCAGAAACCAAGTCATAACCACTCATTCATCCAATCATTAAAATTAAAGGTGAAATGCAGACAGTTTCAACATTTTTTATGATGGTACTTGGATTTGAACTCAGGGCTCTGCTCCTACTAGAGAGATAATGTACCACTAAAGCCACAGCCTCAGCATGGTTAAACCATTATGCTAATATACTTTCACATATATTGATCATATTTGTTTTGTTTTGGGAAATAGTTGTATTTAAAGACATACCTTTGCCCTATATAACATCTTTATTTAGATAATAAGCGATTATTTTTCCCTTTTATGTGAACTTATACAAGTAACCATTTGTTCATTTATTTCTTTCTTTATTGTTTCTACATCTTTTTTAATTTTAATATTATTTTATCATGTTTACAATTACCTATATGTGTATACATTATTTGGGCCACATCTCCCCACCCACTGCTTCTGGGCAGAACCTATTCCTCTCTCTTGTTCTCTGATTTTGTTGAAGAGAAAACAAAAGAGATAATAAGGAAAATGCAGTGCTTTTGCTAGTTTGAGATAAAGGTAGCTATACAGACAGATTCCTAGTCTTGTTACCATGCATATGTGTATTACAATCCATATTGGTTCATCTCTACCAGACCTCTTCACTACTTCCTATAACCCTTCTCATAATGGCCACTGAGATTACTACATTTGCTTCTATACAGTGAGCATATCGATCACATCAAAGTTTTAGACTTCTTTCAATTTCCCTATTCCTCCAATATATGGTTTCCCCTTAGTGTGTGATTAGTGTCCAATAATATTACTGCATTTGTTTTAGGTCTATAATCCACATATGAGAGAGAACATGCGATTTTTGGGTTCCTAAGCCTGACTAACTTTGGTTAAGATGATGTTCTCCAATTCCATCCATTTACAAAATTTCATTCTTCTTTGTGGATGAATAAAATTCTATTGTATATAAATACCACACTTTGTTAATCCATTTGTCAGTATTGGGAAATCTTAGCTGTTTCTATAGCTTGGCTATTGTGAATAGTGCTGCAATAATCATGGGTGTGCAGGTGCCTTTGTAATAACTTGAGTCACATTCCTTCAGGAAGATCCCTAGGAGTGGAATTGCTGGATCATATGACAGATTTATGTTTAATTTTTTAAGAAGCCTCCATATTGTTTTCCATAGTGATTGTACTAGCTCATATTTCCATCAGCAGTGTATGGGAGTTCTTTTTTCACAGAATCCTTACCAACATTTGTTGCTAGTGGTGTTCTTGATAGCTACTCCAAAAGGAGTGAGGTGGAGTCTTAGTGTGGTTTTGATTTACATTTCATTTATGAGCAGGGATGGTGAACATTTTTTTCATGTTTTTTTAGCCATTTGGACTTCTTCCTTTGAAAAAGTTCTGTCTAGTTCAGTTGACCACTTCTTTATTGGTTCATTGATTTTTGGGGAGTTTAGTTTTTTGAGCTCCCTGTATATTCTGGCTATCAGTCCATTGTCTGATGTATAGCTAGAAAAGATTTTTACTCCCACTCTGTGGGTGGTCTGTTCAGTTTAGAGACCATTTCTTTTGTTGTGCAGAAGCTTCTTAATTTCATGAGGTCCCATTTGTCCATCCTTTCTCTTAGTTGCTGAGCTGCTGGGGTTCTATTGAGGAAGTCCTTGCCTATACATACCTATTGCTTCCAAAATATTCCCTGCTGTTTCCTGTACTAACTTCAGAGTTTTGGTTCTAATATTAAGGTCCTCAATCCACTTTGAGTTGATACTAGAAATGGTGATAGGCATGGATCTAGTTTCAGTTTTCTGCAGGTAGATAACTACTTTTCCCAGCAACATTTTTTGAAAAGGCTGTATTTTCTCCATTGAATGTTTTCAGCAACTTTGTCAAAAATAAGTTGGGTGTAGCTGCCTGGATTCATATCTGGGTCCACAATTCTGTTCCACTTGTCCTCATATCTGTTTTTGAGCCAGTAGCATGTTGTTTTTATTGCTATGGCTGTGTAGTATAGTTTGAAGTTGGGTATTGTGATACCTTGTTTATTTTTTCAAAGAAGCACCTTTTTGTTTTGCTTATTCTTTGTATTTTTTATCTCTATTTCATTTATTTTGGCTCTTATTTTTATTATTTCTCTCCTGCTTGCTTTGTATTCTGATTGTTCTTGGTTTTCCAGGAGGTTGAGATGTATCATTAGGTCATTTATTTGAGATTTTTCTTGATATATTAACTCATGGCTATAAACTTTCCTCTTAGGACTGCCTTTGCTGTGCCCCACAGGTTCTGATACATTGTGTTTTCATTTTCACTAAATTCCAGGAATCTTTTGATTTCCTCTTTTATTTCTTCTATCACCCACAGATTGTTGAACAATGTGTTATTCAGCCTTCAATTGTTTGCTTATTTTCTGCTGTTGATTTTGTTGTTGAGTTCTTGTTTTATTGCATTGTGATGAGCTATAATGCAGAGGTGTTATATCTACTTTTTTATATTTATTGAGGCTTGCTTTTTTGCCCTAAGATATGATCTATTTTGGACAAAGTTCCATGGACTCCTGAGAAGAATGGATATTGTGCATTTGCCAGAAGAAATATTCTGAAGACATAAATTAGGTACATTTGATCTCTGGTATCATTTAGGTATAGGATTTCTTTGTTGATAGTTTTGTCAGGATGACCTATCTATTGGTGATAGAGGGGTATTAAAGACGCCCACTACCACTGTGTTGGAGTCTGCATGTGCTTTTAAGTCCACTAGTGTATTTGATGAAATTGGGTGCCTATGGGTAGATAATTATTATTTCCTTTGAATATATTGCCCCTTTTATTAATATGAAGTGTCCTTCTTTGGCTTGGTTGACCAATTTAAGTTTGAAGTCTACTTTGTCTGATATAAGTATTGTTACTCCTGCCTGTTTTGGGGGCCATTAGCTTGGTAAATCTTCTTCCAGCCTTTCACCCTAAGCCACTGTTTATTACCTTCAACTAGGTGGGTCTCTTGTAAACAACAGATTGTTGGATATTCCTTTTTAATATAGTTTGCCAAACAGTATCTTTTGATGGGGGAGTTGAGTCCATTAACATTCAGTATTAATATTGATAGTGTGGTGATTCCTCCCATTTAGTTGTTTTTGTTATTTTAGGATTTGATTGTGTACAGTTGAATCAATGCTACTCACTGATAACTTGTCTTCTCCTGTGGTTTGATACTTCCCATCCTCTCATGGTTTTGTTTGCTTTCATCTTCTGTGTACAGAATTCCTTTTATAATCTTCTGTAGTGGCAGCTTGGTGGTCATATATTGTTTTAGTTTTTGTCTGTTGTGGAAGACTTTTACTGCTCTGTCAGTTTTTAATGGTAGTTTTCCTAGGGCTGAAATTATTTTCAGTCAGTGCCTGACATACCTTACTCTATGTCCTTCTTGCTTTTACGGTTTCTGTTGAGAAATCTGCTGTTATTTTGATGGGTTTGACTTTATACGTTATTTGTTTTGTCTCTCTTACAGCCTTCAATATTCTTTCTCTGTTCTCTGTGCTTGTTGTGTTAGTGATAATATGCCATGGAGCAGTGCTATTTTGGTTGAGTATGTTTGGTGCCCCAACAAGGTATGACAATTCACTTTTGAGTACTGCAGTTGGTCCCAGGAGACTAGCTCAGAGAACCACCACCAGCCCTGCTTTGGGAAGTTGGCTTGTTGCCCCATCCCCACTCTCAGTTTTTGTGCCTGTCCTCCCTTTTGCTGGGTGCTAGTTAGGCTCCTCTAGGAGGTTGCCTTGTTGTCTCACCCCCACTGTCAGCCTTTGTTATTTTTCCCACCTTTCACTGAGAGATCAACTCCTTGCTACACCCCTATTCTCCAGTGTAGGTTCAGTGTTCTACCCACCCCCACTGTCAGTGTTAGATTACAGTTCCCTGTTTATGCTTTTCAATTTTCTTTGGGGGGGAGAGGAGGGAGAATTCAATCTGCCCAGGGCTGTGCTGGATTATATTTCTGGGGAATGGGGAGGGAGTCACATGTGGTGCCTGTTGTTTACCTGTTGGTTCTGCAGGTTTATGCAAGCAGCTTAGGAGTAATGACATACAGCTTTACTCTGTGTGGTGGGACATAGGGAGGCTTCTCACAGGTTAGGGGGTCCAGGATATTGCAGAGTTAGATCTGTCTTCTGCTTATTGAGAGAAAAAAAATGGCCATAGTGCTTTTTTCCCAGGGCAGATGAACCCTGGCTGGCTATGCTGTGAAGGGATTTTCCTAGCTCTTATGTACAATTTAAAGCTGTTTTAAGGGTCAGTCCTTGAATTTTATGAGCAGCTAATGTGATGGGGGCTATTATTTTAGCAAGAAGCAATCAGAATTACCCATGTATAGCTCTCATATCTTAAGGTGATTATTGGAGTCATAGAGCTCAGGAATTCTGAGTCCCTACCCTAACCACCATCTTGGACCCTTATTCAATTATTTCTATAGATTTAAAGGAGGTAAAAATCTATGAACATTTAAGAAATAATATAACAATTTTTGTTATGTTGAAATAACTATCCCTACATTTTTGAGGCATTCACTATACAACAGTTTGTAGCTTACATCATATTGATGTGTAATGTAAAAAAATATATATTATAAAAGGAAAATTTTGAATGAATGTCTAATGTGATGATAAGATCCATTTGATGTAAACTCTGCCCTGTGGACACAATTTTGGTTCAAAATTTCAAGATGCAGATATGGAGAGATAAACAAAAATGTAGCAAAGTGTATGTGTAAAATATGTTCAATTAGTCTCATGATGATTAACATTTACAATACAAGTCTTCTGAAAGAAGAGCTGAAAGTTTTCCATTATTGTAAAGCAAAATGGATGGGTCTACTGTTATGTGATTGACTAATATATTTGTTTTCTTTTTCTGTATGGTGGATTAATCTAAAACTTAAGGGTTTAAAACCATTAAGGAATTTGGGATCTGCTTAGTGTGTTACAATTCTGGCTTAAGGCTTCTCAGGAGGTTGCAATCAAGATGTTGCTGGAGTAGCAGTCCTCTGAGCTCTCTATTGGAACCTCCAAGTCTGCCTCTGAGGTGCCCAGTTCACATGGTTAGCACATTGGTGCTGACTGCTGGGAAGAGGACTCAGGTCCTCCCCATACGGACCCTCCATAGTGTCTTCAGTAGCCAATGGCTGTACTCCTTCATGATGAGGTGTACAAAGAGAAAGAGAGCCAAAGGAAAGCTATTCTTTATTGGGATACAACCTAGAAAAAATAAGGCATCACAAACACTGCACAAATTCATTAACAGTAAGTTTACAAACATTGCCTTCATGAAAAGTAAGTAGATTCCACTCTACATAGAATAATGTCAAAATTTGTGGCTGTATTTGAAAACCAAAATGTGGATGCATAAGTGTGGTATTATTTAGGCTAGAGTAACTGCATGCATATATGTGTATATATACACACACACAGGTACAATAGAAGTTGGGAGGGCAATTATCAGAAGTGAAAAACACTTTGGTGTTGAATATTTGTTAAAAGTAATTGAATTTTATTCTTTGTTTTCAGTGTGTACACATTTATGTATGTAGTTCTGAGAAATGGAATGACATGATAAAAATGTTATTATCTGGTAATTAGTAGATCATGATGTGAAGGATGAATTAAAGAGGGAAAGAGTATAAGAAAAAATAGAAGCTTATTAATTATAATACTTGATTACTTTGTAATTGGTTAATAAACTGTATGATCACAGAAATGTACAAATTCATTTAAGAAACTCATCATGGGCATTTTCTAAGATTTATTTTATCAAAAGCTATTTCTATATTTTAAATCATGGATTATAGATTATTTCTGTCAGGGATTGGTAAACTTTTTTCTTTAAAAGAATTGATAGTAAATATTTTAGTTATTGTAGCCAACCTAGAGTTTATGTCCTGTATTCTTCTTTGTTTCTATTTTGTTTTTCATTTCTATTAATCCTTCAAAGTATGAAAGCCATTCTTAACATTTTGTCAGTACAAAAGCTGGCAGCAAGCAGATTTGGATCATCACCCAGTTTGTTGGTGTCTTATGTATAGCCTTATATTTAATTTAGTTTCATGTCTTTATTCAGCATATTTCTATTGAGCAACTTTTTAGTCAGACCATTTCTAATGTTAATGAATATGAATATAATATCTAGCATATTCTGAACACCAAAGTTTCCAGGTACCTTATCAGGCATTTGATGGTATATCTCTTTTTTTTCTTTTATTCATATATGCATACAATGTTTAGGTTATTTCTCTCCCCTTCCCCCTGCCCCCTCTCTTTAGCCTCCCACCCCCTCCATCTCTCCTCTTACCCCCTCGCTACCAGGCAGAAACTATTTTGCCCTTATCTCTAATTTTCTTGAAGAGAGAGTATAAGCAATAATAGGAAGGACCAAGGGTTTTTGATAGTTGAGATAAGGATAGCTATACAGGGAGTTGACTCATATTGCTTTCCTGTGCATGTGTGTTACCTTCTAAATTAATTCTTCTCAAACTAACCTTTTCTCTAGTTCCTGATCCCCTTCTCCTATTGGCCTCTGTCACTTTAAAGTATCTGCTTTAGTTTCTCTGCATTGAGGGCAAAAAATGCTATGTAGTTTTTTGGGTGTCTTACCTATCCTCAGGTCTAATTCCCATTATGGTCTAAAATGTAGAAACTCAGAAAAACAATGAATCTTAGAAAGAGTAAGTAACCCACCCAAGCAAGGAAGCCAAAAAGAAAACCTGGGTCATTAGGCAGTTAATACAGAACCATTAAAATACAAAGAACAGTAAGATAAGCTACTTTTTTTTCATGGGACCTATACTGCATAAAAGGAAACAAATATCCAGAGAAGTGTTTATTATTATGCAAAACATTAGAAATACACCTTGTGGAGTCAAATTACATTAAACAGGAAGGATGGGTTGTAATCAGCCTGAAATTCGAGGTTTTTCACCTTATTCCGAATTCTAGCTGGATAGATTTGTGGAGTCATTAAAAGTCACTGAAATCTCATCATATCATCTTTTAAATGCACTGTCTTCCTTTTTCAAAAAAATTTTGTTCTGGGTAGGGGTACATTGTGGCATTTACAAAGGTTCTTATAATATATCAAATATATCATACTTGAATTCACTCCTTAATATGCATTTTATTATTATATTACTGTTGGAGATACATTTTAACATTTACAAGAGTTCTTACAATATATCATAGTTTCTTTTTGTCAGAGATTATCAGCTTTTTGCTTCTCCATGGACATAGTAAAAGATAATGGCTTTTATGCAAGTTCATTCCAAACTTTCTGAAGAAAGAGATTAAGACAAAGAGAATTGAGCCCACAGCTGCATTCTTGAGCCAAAGATTCAAATGACCTCCATTAAGAAGGTTTCATTCTTTGTTCTTAACCTTTTTATTATTTGTGTTGTTGGACTGGAGATACATTGTGACATTTATGAAAGATCTTATAATACATCATAGCTGAATTCACCCCCTTATCATTCTCTTTTATCTCTCTCTACCCCAATTCGTAGAAGTGTTTCAACAGGTTTCATTTATCAATTTTTATGCTGGGCCAGCTCCTTTGGTTGGGGAGTCAGTTGTTTTCAGAAAAATGGAATCATAAGAAAGGCAGAAGAAACACAGCACAAAAACATCAAAGCAGAAAAATGTAGTGCTTCATCATGAAAATGTAAGTAATTTTGTAGCAAGGAATGTGTAAGAGGAAAACATGAGTAGAACAGAACTAAAAGTACTCATGCTACCTATATTCTTCTTTTTTAGCTAAAATCTTTCTGAAAGCCATTTCTATAAAAATATTAAAGGACTGTCCTAAAATCAGAGGTAATTTTAGAAAAAAAGAATTTCATTTCACAAGGGAATCATTAACTAATAGTAGTGCTCTATTTTATTATTTTGTCATGTATTTTTGTGATATGTGTATATATAAAAAACATAGTAAGTCATACAATTGCATATTAGATAAAACCATGTTTTGAGAAATCTATACCCTGTTTTATAAGGTCCCCCCCATAAAAAAGGCTTAGTTTGGCTTCACAATTTATGTTTACTTTACATTTTGGTAACACCTAATAAGGTTAATTATTTATAGTGTAAATTTCTAGTTAAAAATATGATTTCCTTTTCCTCTAGCAAGCAGGTTAATTCCATTTGTAACAACAGTGTCTATTTATACATGTCATAATTATCACAATAGGCCATGACCTTCTAGACATTCATTAGAAACCCTATCCTCATGAGATAAACTAAATATGATGAAAAAAATCACTTTTGGTAAAATCACAAGGTTTTCCTGACAATTTTGTTCTTCTTCTCTTTCTTTCTTGATGGACTAGAGTTGGAACTCAGGGCCACACACTTGTTAGGCAATGTATATTTGAGCCACGCCTCCAGTTCTCTGACAACTTTCTTATAAGTTATAAAGCTTATGAATTTAAAGCTTAAAATTTCTTACACTCAAGGATAACTCTTTGGTGTGCTGAAGTGGTGTTCAAGTTTTTTGTAGATGACTTATATTAGGAAAGGTACAAATCAGTCAGCTATTTTAGTAGGTATACTGTGTACTTTCATTCATTTCTTGTCTTATTTTAATTAATAGAGTAAGTGGAAGTTAATATATGATAAAATGAAACTCAAGAATGTATGAATCCTGAAGACAATGGACACATTTTGACAAATTTGTTTAGAATTATGTGGTAACATTTGTTAAATGTATATAAAATTCATTCAGCTATTATGCCATATATATTTTAAATCTATAGCCTAAATCATTATTGTGTATAATAACCAGATCATATTGAATAGTACTCCTCATTTTGATTTAGTGAATATAAACTTTTAAAACAATTCCAATAATGAAGCCTCCACTTATGTAGGTGTCTGCTGTGTGACAGAGTCTTTCTGATGAGAAGAGGTTGGCAATGATGTAGCCATTTGATAGGCTTTGTAATAATCAGTAAGAAAAGCAGTAAAAGATAATAGTAGCTATGGTCTGATGATTTTAGTGAACAGAAAATTAGACATTGTCCATTTATATTACTACAAAAACCACTGAATATGACCATCTATTTTTCCAGGAAATCAATAGCTGTGTTATACCGCCTGCCTCCTGCTATTCCCACTCACTGTTGGATTCTGTGAGCCTGAGAGAGCAAATGGACTCCATAAATGTCTTTAGTCTAATAATTTTCAAACTCTTTCTTCCACCCTTTTCCCTGATCACCTCTGTGGATGTGAGAAAGCTGGCTCTCACCTTTGATTTTATGCTGATTAAGCATGTCAGGAGTGAAAATTCTCTTGTCATAGATACCTACAAGATAATGTTGCTTTGTATGTGCAGACCCCTACCCACCAGCAATGCTTCATCTTGGTCACAATGTTTCGCTTTGCATTTTTTTTCTGGTAGCCCAACATATGATTCTCTGAAGCAAATTTAAAAATAAGGTATTGGGCGATTTTTCTAGTTTCCAAATTCTGGAAGTTGTTACCATTATACACAAAGTACATACATTTCACACTTACTGTATTTAAAAAAATGTAGAAAGGCAAATATCATTATGATAATTTGTCTACCCTTTTAAATCCACTATAATAGTAGCTATTTTGTACAAATATGGTATCACGTAATTTTAAAATGAAATTGGGTTATATGGAAAATCATCTGGCCACTTATCAGGTCAAGAAAAATTATAATAAATTTTTCTTTCTTTTAGAATGGTATGTAAATGGCTGACATAATGCTTTACCATACATAAGAACCAACTACTAGGTTTTTTTGGTGACACTGGGATTTGAACACAGGGCTTTCCTTGCTAGAAATGTTCTCTATCATTTGATCCATTTCTCCAGCCCCCAACTACTATTCTTCAAATTTTGAGATTTCTTAGCTATGGCAAATAGTAACATCAGTAATTACTGATGAAGATGTATTAGAATATCTCATCTATTTGAAAGATGAGATGAATTAACATATTATCTTATAGTGAACAGTTTTCAAGCACGTTTCATGAATAATTTTATACTTGTCACATATTAATATAGGTTTATAGTCTGTGATACATAACAGTTAAGGCATTGCAAGCTTTAGTTTTTTATCCTCTTACTTTTTATTTTATGTATTCTTATTATCCAAGAATTATTTTAAAATTAATTTGAATAAATCTTTATGTCTATCAAATTCTTCTGAATTGCTATAATTAAGCTTAAACTTATTACTGTTTATTTCTTTTTACTAGTTAAAGATATTCTATTAGGAAGATTAAATTATTGCTTTCATTTTAGTGCGTTTATTTGCAGATAAAGTTGTTAGCGGATCTCTGTGAATGTTCTGTCACATACCCTCTCTTAAACATTAAACACAGCTCTGTAAACTAATACAAGTGAATGGAATATTCCGGACCACACAATGAAGGAATAATAAAAATGATTGTTTTCATTTGTTAGTTTTTCTTTTTCTATTGTTGTGCTGGGTGAGGGTACATTGTGGCATTTACAAATGTTCTTACAATATATCACATACATCATACTTTAATTCACCCCCTCCATCATTCTCCTTTACCTCCCTCTCACCTTTCCTGGAACAGTTTCAACAGGTATCATTTTTCCATTAAAATGTGTACACAGTATTTGCACTATATTCACCCTCCCATGCCTCTTTCCAACTGGGCACCAACCACTGGTACCAACCACCCCAAATAAGACCTCTTCTGCTCTTTAGTTCTCCAATTTTGCAAATGCAAAAAATGGCATTTTTATTTGTTTAATTTAGCTACACAGGGAGTTTCCTTGTAGCATTTGCATATATATATATATAGAACCAATTCTGACTATAACATACATACATAGCCAGAATTGGTTCATCTCTATTTTTCTTCTTCTTGTCTTAGTCCCCTTTTTATGGTGACTTTACCAGGTTAAAAATTCTACATTCATTCTTGTATAGAGAGTACATCAACCATATTCACCTTCTTAACTTCCTTCTTTTATACTCCCCTTCTTGTATATGACCTCCCTGTAGTGTGACCTATTTTTCATAATACTGCTCTATTTACATAAGGTCTATATTCCACATATGAGAGAAAGCAGACAGCTTTTGGCCTTCTGAGCCTGGATAACTTGACTTAAGATGCTGTTCTCCAGTTCCATCCATTTACTTGCAAATGAAAAAATTTCATTCTTTGTGACTGAATAATTTCCATTTTATATAAATACATTTCTAAATCCATTTATCAGTAGTGGGGCACCTTGGCTATTTCCATAGCTGAGCTATTACTAATATCATATTTTTAATATTGTAATTTTCATTCATTCTTCAATTTTTAGTGATAGCTTTGCTAGGTAGTGTATTCTAGGTTTGAAATTGTCTTCTTTTGGTGCTAGAAGTACCTTAATCCATGACTTTCTTGTTTTTAAGGTATCTGTTGAGATATCTGCTGTTATTTGATGGGTTTTACCTTAATATGTTCTTTGAGTTTTCTCTCCTACAGTCTTCAATAGTCTTTCCTTGTATTCTACACTAATTGTTTTAACTATAATATGCTGTAGATAAGTTCTGTTTTTGTCATGTCTGTTTGGTGTCCTGGAGGCTTCCTGTACCTGGATGGGCATCTCTTTCTCGAGATTTGGGAAATTTTCCAGTATTATTTTGTTGAATATATTGGCTACACCTTTAGCTTATACCTGTTTTCCTTCTTCAATGTCCACGACCCTCAGGTTTGGTCTTTCGATGGAGTTGCCAAGTTCTTGCATATTCCTTTTGTAGCTCTTCAGTCTTTTGTCTAAATATTCTTCTTTTTTTCTTTAATATCTGTTTTGTCTTTGAGAGCTGTCTTCTACTTTTTCCAGTATGGTGCAGTGGCTTTCAACTGTGTTTTTGCTTTGGCTTAAGGAAATTTTTTTCCACTATTTTTATTGTTTTTTCTGAGACTTTCCATCTCTTTGTTAAACTGTTCCTTCATATTATATACTATCTTCTTTATTTATCTCTCTTTTTATAATCTCCTTAGTTTAATTTTGGAGGTTGTCAAAAATCCTCCTTGTTTTCATTCAGTTGTTTCTGTGTCTTTTCATGTTTTTTTAACCTGTATTCTCTTGGGATTCATTGAGTTATTTTTGTATGTCCTCTTTAAGTATCTTATTAAGCTCATTTAACATTCTTATTATCATCATTAAACATTCTTGTTATCGTTCTTCTGATTTAAGCAAATGGTGATTCTTCCCCATGATTTTCCAACAAATCCTCTATTATATTATTGCTAGTCTTTTGAGGAGTCATATTCTCCTGCCTTCTTTTTCTCTCCATGTTTCTATTTTGTGCTTTTTGTGTTTTGTTCATGTGTTGATGATTAGTTAGTTGGGGATTTTTATCACTTGTCTTCTTTCCTTTTACTTGATCTCTATGCTCTGATTAAGTAAGTTGTTAGCTAGGCTATTGTAACATTTCTGTTCCCTGACCTGAAGGTAGCAACAACAAATTCATAGATTCAGTTCCAAGCCAGTTACATATCTATAAACAGCTGGTATTGAGGAGATAACACTTGTTTGCACAGAGATATTTAGGTAATTAAAAAGATGTTGCTATAAGAGGGGGCAGTGAGGGGGGATGGGTTGAGGGGGAGAAGATATATGACATGGGTAATAAGGTCCTAATGTGTATAAAAGTGTAGTTCACTCATTGGGAGTGAGGTTGCTCTTGTCAGGGATGGCAGGGGGATAGGAAGTATTGGGGTGATGTGTAAAGTTGACATAACAGACTATTCAGTAAGTGGTGAGTTTGGAGGTAGGGACAGGGGGAGAGAGGGAGGAGAGGTAAATAAGGACTAGAAATGAAGACTGGAAAAAAGAAAAGAGAAGAAAAATACACAGAGAGAGAGAAGTGGAAAGAAAGGGCTAAGTAAGCTGATAGTTGGACAGAATGGAAGAGGGAGTTAAGTAACAAAAGATTAAAAAGTTAATGGAAAAAATTAAAACATAATGAAAAATACTAAAGATAAAAAACAAAAATATTAAATAAGAAAAATATAGATTGTCCTAATATCTTCCTTGTTATGGAAAGGAATGAGTTGCATTTCAATTCAACAGATGTTCTGTGCTCTTTCCTCTGATTTCTAATCCCAGTGCTGATACTTATGAAAGGGGCTTTCTCCATGTATCTGCCACTTCTTAAGGTTGGCATGCTGGGCTGTAAGGCAATTGATGCTGCCCCTACCTATAGGGCAGCTTTGGTGGGGGATCAGTTCAGGGTTTTTTAGACCAAGCTTTTCTTGGTGGGATGCACCATCTGGTATAGGCAGGTTCTCCAAAGTGGTCCTGGAGGAGCTGGTATGTAAGCTGTTGCCTACCACTGCTGCCTGCAGGGTAAGCCTTGGAGCTATAATTGAACTTTATGGTCCACCGCTTTTCTCTTGGAAGTCTGTTGGTTTCAGCTTAATACCAGTTTCTCCAAGCTGGTGGTGTATTTTGTTTTTTACCAGAATGGGACTGGGCCACCTTGCCCCTAATAGGCTATATTAGCTCAGCATTCTTCCATCATCACCATGCAGAGGTGAAATGTTCCCTCCATTTATTTGGCCACATTTTGTGGGGAGAGGGATGTGCAATCTGCCCGCCAGCTGCACTGAACTACGTGGTTCCCGAGAGTGAATGAATTATGTTTTTTGTATTTTATACTGTGGCATCAGTGCTTTTCTCTAATTCTTGTCATGTTAGTCTGGATTTAACATTATCAGTTTTAGTTCTTCCCTCCCAGGTCATGGAAGTTTATTTTTCTGGTTAATAGATATCTGGGAAGTAAAAGTAAAACTCCCAAGTACCTGTCACTTAAACAAGAGGTTTCTTTTAAACTAAAATGCTCATTGTTATAGTGCCATCATCAAACAGTGATGCATGGCAGAGTTTGAAGGCTCTAAATTTCTGCCAAGTTCTCACCACTGAAATAGTGGTCTGGCATCTTGACATGGATATCTAAGTGCTGACCCCAATCTCTTATTTGCAAGATGGATTTTATTCTTTCTTCAGTGCATGTCTGCCAGACATATATATATGCCTGTGGCCAGTTAACCCATTAATCAAAGCATGGTATTGCTATTCTTACTGCTTATAAGCCAAGAGGGAGGATGAAGTTAGGTCATTCTGAGAAGGGCTCTTGCCTTGTTACAAGGTTTGGTGGATTTAAATGTGGTTATGAGAATGAGATTGATGTTATCTCACTTATCATTTCTTCCAGCCACCTCTCCTCCGTAGTTTAGAGGGAAATGAAAAAAGTCATATCCTAGCTCACTATAGCAAAGGATAGGATATACTTGTGCTGATACACACTGCTATGGGCTGATATGTGTTTGCCAAAAGCTTAGGATCTCAGTTTGGCATGGCAAACATGGAGATTTCTCTACTTTCATGTGTGAAACTTTCTTATTTGTCAGAGTTAATGTGAAAAGTGATTTTTATTAATATATCTAGATATTCCAAAATGTAAGAGGCTAGAACATAACAATTTCTGGGATTTTATACTCAATAATTACTACTTGTCATTATTTATGTTCATTGGTTGATTTTTGACATAAGATGGCTTAAATTTTAAGCTGCATTTATAAATAAACATCTCTTGAGGTCTATGATTATCTCAAATGTTTGATTAATGTAATTAAGCAAGCAAAAAGTATATACTTTCTGAAAAGTATAGACAGAAAATTAACATAATTAAAATTAAAAACCCATCCAATAACTCTTGATTATCTCTTTAACCTTGGTTTTTATCTGTTTTGGAAAATAATACGAAAGGTGTAAACTTTCTCTCAAAATCTTTAAAAATGCACGTACGCATGTGTCACACAGTTTCACAAACAGTATGCTGAGGCATAGAAACTAGAATACCACTTTCTAGAAATATGTAAACATAGCCTCCTTTCAACATCTGTCTGAGACCCTCAGCTGCACATTTCTTTTTCTTTCTTCCTTTCCCTTCCTTCCTTTTTTCCTCCTGTCTTCCTCCCTTCCTTCCTTCCTTCCATTCTCTTTTAGTTTTCAACATGGGCCTTATTTTTTAGAGTAATTTGTTTCCCAGCAAATAGGCTGGTGGCACACTCTTGTAATAACACCACTCTAGAGGCTGACGCAGTAAGAACACAGATTCTAGGCAAGACTGAGACAACTATTGAGACCCTGTCTCAAAAACAAAACAAAAAATGGAAAAGAAAATGCACTGAAAGTGCAGAATATCCATACATCCTCTATCCCCCACATGAATGGCCTCCCACACTTTCTTTAATTCTTGCCAGATTGGAATGTTTACTATAACTGATGAGCCTATATTAATACCTTATTATCACCCATAGTCCATAATTTTTGTTCAGGTTCACTTTTGGTTTTGTACATCCCAAGGGTTTGAAAAAATGTATAATTACATGCATCCATATTTACAGTATCAATCAGAGCATTTTCTCTACCCTAAAGATCATCCATATTCTACCTATGCACCCTTTCCTGTCCCCAACCCCTGGCAACAGTTTTTACTGCCTCTAGAGATTTTCCTCTTCCAGAATGCCATATAGTTATAATTAAACAATATGTAGTGTTTTAAAATTGGGTTTTTCCTAACAATATGGATTTAATTTGCCTCTGTGCCTTTTCATGACTTGATAGCTAATTTCTTTTTAGTGCTGAAAAATATTTCATGGTCTAAATGTATACCAGTCTATCTTTTTATTTGTTATTATTATACATTTATTCACATGTGCATACATTATTTGGGTCATTTCTCCCCCCTGCCCCCCTCCCTCAACCTCTTCCCCCTTTCCCCGTCAGTTCCAGGCAGGTCCTGCTCTATCTTTATATTTGCCTATTAGAAGATATATTGGTTGCCTCCATGATTTTAATGCTTATGAACAAATCTGCTATAAACACCCATGCTCAGGTTTTTGTTGCTGTTGTTTTTGTGGACATATACATTTCTCACTCTTTTGGGTAAATATTAAACAGAACACTTGCTGGCTCACAGGGACTGAGTGAATTTTGAATTCTGAGAAATTTTGCACTCCCAGCAGCAAAAATGAGGGTTCTTGTTTCTCCATATCCTAGCTGGCATTTGGTGCTGTTAGTATTCAGGATTTCAGCCATTCATATACTTGGGAAGTTTTGCCCACTTTAAAGTATTTGTCCTAAATTTAAGCTTTTAAAGTTATTTAAATGTACTTTTTAAATAAATTATGACTTAGCTGTTCCTCTCTATGTGTGAAAATTTTCATTCAATCTTTTCAATTTACTTAAAATATCTAGTGATCTTATAAACAAATTGGTATTCCAGTATCTTTTTTCTGAAAACACACACACATGCACACACACACATACACACACTTACAGAAAACAAAAATGCCAACAAAAAAGGAAGGCAAGGCAGCTTACTTTGGTTTCATTATGATTGCTTTGTCTATTATTAATTTTAACCAGTGTATATGTCTAAACCCTGTCTATGACAATGCATTTTAATATGGCAGGATTGAAAGTGTTTAGGTTAATGTAAGGATCTTAGGCTGAGAAATTCAGTTTCAGATCAGTTTCCTCAGCAGTTTCTAAGGACTGAATAATTGATCTGCTGTGAGGAAGTGGGCCATTAATATACTGAAAGAAGCATACCAGTTCAAATAGATTTAATGGCTATGTGGAGACATAATAAATGTCTAGAAGTCTGCTTCTCAAGCACTGTGGCAATAAAAACATCCACAATTCTGAAGAAAAGAGAGGCTTTGTTATTCTTCCCACATTAGGTGACAGGAAATCTTACAAATTTCAGTTTCAAAAAATGAAATATTTCATTTATTTGGTTTTTTTTTACTCTATGTAAATTCAGGGAAAGGGAATAAATACATTCTTGTCAGGGTAACATAATTTACAACTTTTATGTTCACATATACTGCAGTTAATAAAAAGATATGTATGTTAATATGCTTTTTACCAAAAGGTGTTTTAAAAAATATTCAGAAACTGAAGATATACTTTACTTTTCCTTATGAATATGCTACTTCATCATCTTAAAAGTTAAAAATATAATCTGAAGCCCAGTAGATATAAAAAAGACATTTCTAATGTGCTCATGTTGGGATCACTGAATAAATTTGCCCTTCAAATGATCTTAGGAGTTGTGATAAGATTCCCTTTAGACTTCCAGATAGTCCATAGAAGTATACTTATAAATAATTTTATCAGTTCTTTATTCTCAGTGTGTTTTCATGTCTCTCCACATAATTACTCACTGTATGAGTATGCCATTAGCCAAGCTGAAGGTATCATCTAAGTATTTACTGATTTACATAGCAGTGACTGGACAGTTATCTGCTCTGTAAAGATGTGGAAAAAACTTTTATTTTATAATGTATTTCTTTTTATTTTTTCTTATTCCAAACTATACTCATTTTAAGGCTGGCAGAGTGACATAAGTGGTAGAGTGCCTGCCTAGCAAGCATGAGGCCTTGAGTTCAAACCCCATTACCACAAAAGAAAAAGGCAGCTAAACTATACTCATTTTATGTACGTCTGATTTTAAACTCTTTCTACTGCTATACTACTGAAGAATAATTAGTTTTGACATTTAAAATTTATATTTTGGAGAAATATTATTTCTAATAAATACAGTAAAATAAGAATTTGATTCAAACTCATAGATCTAGAGAAATTAGGGAAGGTCTCACATACTTACATAACCTTCACTGAAGGGCTCACATAAAACTTTTATTTTATAAATTAAAGTTTACAAAATTACTCTGTGTATCCAATTGTAGGCATATCAGAAATGAACAAATGGTGCATGATAAATTTTCCAAGAGCAATATTTCTCAATATTTTCACTATTATTATCATCATTAATTATTATTATCATTAGATTTCTTAATCCTTCCCATTCATTTTATGTTAATATTATAGATGGACTATTACATCACAAATATACGTTAAATATCTTTCTATAACTGTGACCTTTCTGAAAAGAAATTTTTATTTGAAGATTCTTTTTGCTCATAAGTAACAATTTCACCCCATTAAGGGAGGTACTGTCCCCATAGGGAAGGCATATTTTGTACTGTTCCTCAAGGGACACTTTTCAATTAATGTTTGCTTGATGGACTTACTATTAGAGATCACTTCAGGTAAATTATTTCACATGCAGTAGAAAGTAGAAAGTAGAAAGTAGCCCCTGTCCTTGTTAGGTCTGTTTAATATAAACTAAACAGCTACACATTATCAATTAATTTAATAGCATAAGGCTGAAATTAATATAACTTAGATATTCAAGTGAAATTTTAGTCACAGAAGTTTTGATTAATACTTTCAAACTTTTAAAATGTCCATCAATATTCCATTTGATGTTTCTTAGATTGCCTGGAGTGATGTACATTCAAAGCTGATTTTTGCCAGTTTATTTCATTTTTTTCTATTTTTATTTCCTTGTGAATACATTTTAAAATAATTCTATTACCTACAGTGTTAGGTCTGTTAAATCGTGAAAATAAGGAGTTACATTATTTTAAAATGTGAGCATTTTTAAAATAAAAAATGTCCATCATATCAGCTAGAAGAAATGAAAATGATAATGCAAAAATTACATTAATAATGAACATTTTCCCAAGGTGGTGGCACTAACCTGCAATCCTCAGGAACCTGAGGCAGGGGGAGTGTGAGTTTGAGGCCAACCTAGGCTATACAGTGAGCAGTTCCAGCCTAGTGAGTCTGTTTCTCAAAAAAAACAGAAAAAAACAAAACCAGAAAACCAATAACAAGCAAGGAACATGTGTTGAATACACTCTCTAAATATTTAATATGTATTATCTCAAAAAAAATCCTGCAATAGTTTTATGAGTGAAAATATATTGCTTATTTTAGAAGGAAACTGAATGTAGAGACTTTAAGTAACCTGCCCAGACAGAGCTAGTATGTAAGTGGAGGAGACCAGGAGGGAATGAAGCAATTCTCTCTGGCTCTACAGGAGCAATGTGTCACACTTCCACACGATGTAACAGAAAATAACTGTTTCCTTTAAAATACAAATTTTGAGAAAATAGCAGATGACAATAAAAATTTGATGACACTGTCCTACTTGTAATGATTTGTAATCTCCCATTGCTATCAGGTAAAACAAACTCCTTAAAATAATGCATAAGACCTTTGGTGTTCTACCCTTACTTCTTTAACAGTGCTTAAGTACTTCTCTTGCTAGCTCTGTAGGTCTCACTGTAGAAACACTGGACTATTTTTAGTTTCTCAAATGTATCGTGTTCTTTCTTGCAGTCTCCTTGCCTGGGATATCTTTTCCCTAGGTGTCATTTGTCAAAATATGCTGGATAATTTTTCAAAATGAGTTCAGATGCCTCCTGTCTAAAATCTTCCCTGAACAGATATAGCCAATCTCTGCCTTTTTAGCCCCTTTTATCTATTTCTAATGAATTATTTCATCACTAGATATCATGACTCCAGAACATGCATACCTTCATGAGTCCTCTTCAGACTGCTTGCAACTTACTTTTTTATAATATCCTCAGCATCTGCAACATATTCTGCCTTAGCACATTATTGGAACTCAAAAATGTTTAATACTTTTAAAAGTGTTTATGATTCTTTAAAAAAGATACACTCTAATTTTAATGACTTTTTTGCTTAAGATAACTACTGTTTCCTCTGAATGCTAAAATAAAATTTATAAGAGCATTTGATATAAAAGTATTTATTAACAGACATTGTAAATGGAAAAAAGATATCCAACCTTTGTACATTTTCTCATAAATACAGATTTTTCAGTTACCTTAATTTGCATGTCATTTTCTAATTTGTAGATTTCAAAATCTTTCAGGTGACCTATAAAAACAGATCTCAGTATATTTTATTTGGTGATATACAAACCTGGTATATTTTATAAAGAGACATTATCTCTGCAGGAGTCAGTCCTCTCAGCCTCTCTAGAGAAGGAGGCTCTGAGGAAAAAATGTCCAACACTTACTGAGTCAGACCTGTTACCAGGAAGTTTCCATGTGCGACACAATAAGGCACTGTGAGCTACAGCACAATCTTTGACTCAGAGAGCCTTACATCCCAGATTCTTTATTTCCTAGCAATGTGTTCATAGTTATTTATTCCTTCTATTCTTTAGTTTTCTTATCTCCAAAATGAGGACTACAACAGTGCCCACTTCCTAACATTATTGTGACAATTGGAGAATGGCACGTGGACAAGGCCTTTCATAATAAAGACGCAATATGCACTAGTGGCTACCATAGTCACAATCACCACCATCACTGCTAATACAGATTAGTTTCTCTGCTCTTAATGAAAACACTGTGCATGTGGTTGGAAACAGGCTTTTTCACTGGGTTATAAGCCTTTTCCGGGAAGACAATGTTTTCAATGTGTCTTTATAGTGCCAGTATTAGTTTCCAGAACATAGTAGGTGGTCATAAAGCTTAGGCATCCTCAAAGTCACTCTCAAGTTCTATAGTGCACTAGGAGATGAGTAGAAGTGACTGAAAGCAGTTTTCCTTATATATATTGGTCATAACTAAGAAAGAAAATTTTAATTGCAAAACTTCCTTTTGGCCTCTCCCAGTGGAGCTATGGGTAGCACTCACTCATTCTAGAATTATGTGTACCAGTATTCATAAATACTGTCAGCCAGGGACACTCATCCAACCCTTGTGTCCATAGTGTTTATTTGGGTCTGGTCACATAGATGTGTTTGACTACTCATATAGCTGGCTTAAGTGTCCAGTACTTCTGGGGGATGAATTGATGTGTTCATCCCCTAGATATGTGTAGCCAAAGCCTTTACCATAAATCAGATTGTTAGTTATAATAGCCTCACTATCTAATGTGGTTCAGTATCCCCAAATGAATTATTTTTAGGCATGCATTCCAAAGTTTAGAGTTATCTCCTAAGAGCCAAGAGCAATGGCCAGATCTCTATTAAGTATAATATATTACTAAAAATGGCTCAAAAATTTTTGGCTGTATTGGGATTCAAAACTAGGCTACCACTCTACCATTTGAGACCCAACTTCTGCCCATTTTTTCCTGATGGTTTTTGAGATAGGGTCTCACTCTTTGCCTAGGCTAGTATGGACTGGAATCCTCTTATTTATACTTTCCACAGTAGCTAGGATGACAAGTATGCACATCCACATCTATCTTTTTTTGTTGAGTTGGGGTCTCATAAACTTCTTTGCCCTGGCTGGCTTAGCACCACCATTCTCCCACTCTTTGCCTCCTGAGTAGGTAGGATTTAAAATTGTGTGTCTCTGGTGCCCAGTTCAAAAATAATTTAAAATTAATGAATCTATATAAAGAGAAATAGTCAAAACTGTTCAAGGCTCATCATTTTGCTAATTCTACACTGTTTGATGTAGATTCTAACAGAAATTATAAATAAACATAGAAGAGTCCTAAAAATCTAAGAATTTCTTATGAATTGCATCTATAAGTGTATGATTAATAGATGACTTTTATATAAGGAATAGAAAGAGAAATGGCTATCACAATTTGAAAGTTAATTTTTGCTACTTCTGGCATATGTTTCCTTCACATCTAAAATATAAGAAACAAACAAACAAAAAAAACAAATCATGCCTGGGCTCCACTCTTCCGTATCAAGAACACAAGAAGAAAGCTGTCCAGACTGAAGTGAAATTATAAATTGTAACTTTACTTAATTTTGATAAAGATTTGTAGCCAGTTCCAAAAGTTAACTCCAGCCTCTAAATGAAGATGGTTCTTAGGACTCTGCTTTTACTTACTTACTCAGTTTCCCTAAAAAAGGCATCAGAGAGGAAAATTTGGAAATATTAGTCCTTAACATTTTCACTGAATAGACACTCACTTTGTTCATAAGCCTCCCCACACTTACTTTGGTTAACTGTAATATTTGTAATTGTATCCTTGTTAATAAATTATATGTTTTGGTAGACAGGCAAGAGGAAGAAAGCTACAAAATATTACTTTGCTTTGAAATATGTTAGAAAAATGGAAACTGTGTTCTAATTCAGTTAATGTACAAAATTTTACTTGCTGCTAATGATTATATGAAGATGGTTTTAAAACTAAGCCAATTAAGATGATCATTTTGAAATGATAATTTTAAAACTGTGCCACATATAGCACTATTGTTTTCCTTTTTTCCTCAAAAAAAAGATTGGGGTCAGAATTATAACAGGTTGATAACATGTGGTAGCAAGTATAGAGTGTCATGCTCTAGTTACTCATGGGGACATTTGCGTCTTGCTAGACTGGCACAACAAATGTGTAGTGGAAGTATTGTCACCACTAAGAAAACTACAACACTAACAAAATAAGTTGTCACAAATCACATAGGTATTACCTAGTTGACCCGGCGTGCAAATATGAGGCAGTTTTTGTTGAAATTTTATGTTTTTTCCATTCACGTTTGTAGTATTACAAAGAGACAGCAAGTTGCAATTCATATTAAAAAAGCAGTGGGGAGAAGGGACATTTCCTGGATTACACTTACCAAATGGTGGGGTTCAGAATAAGTGCTATATATTTATAAGCTACTTTCAAAATAGCCCTACACCTGCTTATAGTTTCCCCAGACATATAGTTAGTTTTATGACCTGCAACTGTCAGAAAAATTGTTTGGCTGGATGTATCAAGAGCTTGATTCCAGGACCTCAAGTATGAGGGAGGTGCCTGAAGTGTGAGCTATGTAATTTTGTTCACAGCTCCCTTCAATCTATGCTTGCCTCCCCACTGGGCCAATTTATACTGCAGTGTAAAGTAATGAACAGTTACAGTGTCCCTGGGGAAAATCAGCAAGTTTTACTCAGTATTGCATTACAGAAAATTGCTATGTATACTTGCCCATTAGTCAGGTTTAGCAGACATAAATGAAATCCACAGTTATTCCCTAAATCTCATTAAGCCATCACTTTTCCCTTATTTTCACCAAATCTTTTACTAGGTGGCTAAAAGGTAACCTGATAGATTGATTTCAGTTTCACTCTCTCTGTAATTCTTTTCCCAGAATCTGGCAGAGAGATTAATAGGATTAAAACTAGTTTTAAAAGAATTGGCAGCAGAATAGAACTGGGGGGAAAAAAAGAAAGGATGATTAATAATTTAGATAATTAGATTGTAAATAAGCAACATGTTTTACAACCCTCCCCAACAGTTTGATTCCAATAGACACAAAGATCTTGAAGAATTTCATGATCTATTGCCGGGCCAGCACATTCAGCTTTTCCAGCCTCCTCTTCTCTCAAAGCCCAGTTCCTCTCATTACCTTCACAGTAATCATAGGATTTCAGAGAAATTAAAATCTCGTTCCAATTTCTAATAGGAAGTACAGAAGATCCTGCTGAGTTCATTAGATTATATTAATTTAAACTGAAATTAGTATTTGTGAGTAAATAATCCACCTAAAGTATCAGAAATTGGGCAGAAAGGATAGCTGCATATTTTTCATGGAGCCCGAGAACACAGATGCAGTCCGGCTCATGTGTGATTGGAATCAGACTCAAAATTTCGAAAATAACCAAGAAATTATTTATCTTTTTCTGACTGTCTCCTCTTTTCTCCATGTAAGCTCCTTCATCCTTTGCTTCTCCTAAACTATAATGTTTCTAGTGCTTCTGGATGCACAACCAGCTATTTGAAATCTACAGTACTTTGCACAGTTTGACTGATTTGTTTGCGTTGTTATCTGTATTTTCAATAATTTAACTTCAATCAATTCTAGAAAGAACTAGGATTTCTATGCCCAAACATAATTCCCTGGGAAGGAGAATTAATTTGGCTCTCTTGTGTTAACACACACTTATGAGTGTCATGAATTTGGCAATGAGATGCTAAACTCATTCTATGCGTTCTTAGTCCTAAATATTTTATAAAGAATATACTGAGCATAAAGACAGAAAAAACTTCTAATGACTGTTCATGTGCTGTGAGCTACAAGTGTTTGGAAAGGCGAAGGAATGAACATCAGGAGTTCAGTATAGGGACATATGTGCAGGTAGCACATGACTCGCAGAGGAAGGCCTCATGCTCCAGAACTCTAAACTTGTTCTGCTGCTTTGAGGACTCCAAATCCTTTAGACCCCACACTGGTGAACCACTGTATTGCATAATAGTAACTGCCAAACACCACACCAAACACCTCTGGAATTTGCTCCATTCTTCTTATTTCAGCAAAAATTTCCCAAACAACACATACATTTTTACATATCTAGGTTTGCTCATGACCTGCTTTCCTCATGAATGGCCTTATCTCCAATCATATTTCAGTCTTTCTGGTGAACTGCTAATTCAAAAAGCCTCAAATTAGACATCATGTCCTTGATGAATTCAGTGCTCCATTTTCTGAGCTACCATAAAATACTTTGCAACTCCATGAGAGCATAATATTGCAAAACTAACTTTTCTCAGTATATTCTTTGAAGGAAGAATTTTGCCCTATTAACTTAATAGTCACTGTCTCATGAAAAAGGCAGAGAGAATAAATTCTGCATAAGTGTTTATTAAATGAAGTAATTAATAAAGGTATATCTGGGTGCATTTCATATATTAGAGGTTTGAAGGCTCACGGTGGTCTGTTTCAAAGTGATAATGATGCTCAGTAATGGAGAATTCTTACCTATGTAAGTTATCTAAGTGATATGAAGTAACCAATATTTTACCAAAACCTTAACTTTCAAAACCAACTAATTCATATGGTTATATGGTAACACATCATAGAATTAACTGGGACTGCATGTGGCTAGTGAAAAAATTCATACTGTGGATATCAACTCACACAATTAGTCTTTACCATGTGCTAGAAAATTCATTAAACATTGAGGATCAACTACAACAAATAATTAGAGTCACAAGTCTCATAGAATTTACATTCCAGGGGATTATAAGTCAGATAAAAAGTAATTTAAATACATTAGTGAAAAAATGCTGGGAAGAAGGGGAGGTGGGAATCATGGTAGGGAAGAGGAAAAGCAGAGAAGAGTCTAAAGATGGCTTCTCTGGCTGGCGGTTGTTTGATCAGCAGCCTGCCTGAAGAATAGGTGTAATCCCTGAGGTAACCTAGAGGAAAAGCAGTCTTAATAGAGAATAATGTAAGTTTAAAACCCAACGTGTTGTTCATGGCAATGAAATATATCTGAGAAATAGACAAGAATGAGATCATAGTAAAGATTTTGGATCTAAGCCTAAAGGTGATGGGAAGTCATCAGAATTTGTGCCTAGCAGTTATATAATTTGACTTATGCTGGAAGAGACTACTCTGGAATGCGAATGATGGTAACACGTTAAAGGGATAGGGAAACTCACTAGAAGCAGAGATACAGCTGGTCAAAACTATTGACTTAAATGAGGGTCATAGCTAAGAAAATTCGAGAAATGTCCAAATTCAGAGTACAATTTAAAGGGCCTACTTACGGGAATTTCCTATTGAGTGTATAAGTATTCATATCTGCTTAGTTGTAGAGAAAGGAAGTGGCCCCTGGTAGATGGCAACCAGCATAATAATACTGTAGGCTACTCCTTAGTGATAACCAGAGCTTCCCTGCACCAAGGCTAGACTGTTATGTCCTTCTATGGAACATAAACAATATAACTGAAGATCAGCATCAAGTTAGACCACTCTGTGACTATTGTAGATCAACACAAAACCAAAACCAATGATATAATAAGTCCTTTCTAACAACCTTTTATTTAAATAGCTCACAGATCTCCGAAGTGAGAATTTTTCTTCACTGAAGTCAACCAATCAAAGTTGGTCATCCTGCTGACTTCTGGTTGGGGGCAATTATAGCTGCTATAGTGGACCAATAATTTTAAAACACCTTGGAAAATTGGTTTCTCAATTTTATGACAAAAACACTGATAGCAGGAACCATGTCAAATGGCTTAGCAAAACACTTAATTTTAGGCTAAAGTCTAGAATATTCACATATGTATCATGTAAATAAATCAGATAATAGTAAGTTTAGAGAGTCTGTCTGCTCCAAACAATTTGCTATATTCCTACAAATACTTTGTTTCAGAGATCCCCTCCCTCAGATAATTTCCCCACTCTAAGTAGAAATTCTGTTCACAACTGGGTACTAATGAATACTTGAGAGGCTGATGTTGGGGAGATCACCATTCAAGGCCAGCCCAGATAGAAAGTTGACAAGACTCCATGTCAACCAATAGCTAGGCATGGTGGTGCACCCCATCATCCCAAGCTATGTGGAAGGCTGAGACTAGGAAGACTGCATCACAGACCAAGCTGCAGAGAAATTTAAGAAACCCGATCTCAATGTAAAAAAAAAAAGAAAGAAAGAAAAAAAACCTGGGCATGGTGGTTTCCACTTCTCATCCCTGTGACAGTTGGAAGCTTAAAATAGGAGGGTTGTCGTCCAGGAAAGCCTAGGCAAGAATTGAGACCCAATCTCAAACTTAACAAGAGTATAAAGGGCTGAAAAAGTGGCTCAAGTGATAAAATGCCTGCCTCTCAAGAATGAATTCAAGCCCAAATGCTGCCAATTTTTTTTTAATCTGTGCACAGCTCAGAGATTATGGCAAAAAACTGAAAAAAAAAACTTAGTATGGATTTTGAACTCAGAACCTACACCTTGAATCACTATACCCATCCTGTTTTGTGTTGGGTTTTTTTCAAGATAGGTTTTTCCCAAACTATTGCCTAGGCTAGTTTTGAACACCAGTACTCTGATTACTGCCTCCTGAATAGTTAGGATTGTAGTCTTGAGCCACTGGCTCCCAGCTTGAAAATTATTTCATTATCATTGTTCCATGAAATTTCCTAGGTTTTAAGGTCAAACACTCACCACTTTGTTGAGTTTGCCTCAGTTTTCAGATACACTATTAACACTTTATTTTTTTTTTAATTTTTTATTATTCATTTATTCACATGTGCATACATTGTTTGGGTCATTTCTCCTCCCTGCCCCCTCCTCCACCCTCTCCCCCCATCCCCCTTGCTTCCAGGCAGAACCTGTTCTGCCCTTATCTTTAATTTTGTTGAAGAGAAGACATAAGCATAATAAGGAAGACAAAGCAGTTTTGCTAGCTGAGTTAAAGATAACTATACAGAAAGATTACTAGCATTGCTTTCAGATACACTATTAACAGTCTTTAGAAGGTGCTATTGGTTGGTAAAACTTTCAGGTCTAAATATTTGTTCTTCTAATAGTTTTCTATTAAAGGTATTCTTCAATAGCTCTTATACACCTCCAGATAGCCAAATCTTTACAGGCTACTCATAGCCAAGAGAAGAAGAAGCCTAGAGGTTACCTAGCTAACTTAGATTTCAAATCCATCTACCTGTGGTGTATTAATTACTGTGATATTAAAATGATATGGCAAAAGCCAAGGTTATTATAGAGCCTAAGACCACATGGTATGATTTAAATGTAAAGCTTTTAACCATCAACTGTAAATCCAAGATAATTAAAATACACAGCATTTGAAATAATCTGTATGAAATTGTAATGTATTTACTTTATACCATATATAATGTCCCTTACATGTAGAACAGTTTTTATATTCCATATTTTCTTCTGAGTTATTTATCTTTTGGCAATACTTGGGCTTCACTGTGCATTCACTGTAAAAATTTATGTAAAAATCTTAATTAATAATAGAATTATTAGATCAAAATAGACCTTGTCAGCCATGGTGAACTCTACCTGATTTATTCTTCAAAAACTGTCCTCAGAGTCAAATGAAAAAAATTAGGAAAGGATCTGGAATAGACCATTGTCAAAAACTTAAAATTACGTGGAGAAGTTGAAAAACTATTAAGAACATGATTTGTCAAATATTTTTGGTGTATTATAGAGATGGAGATGAGGATTGATATGAAGAAAGTCAAGGGTGTGACATTAGAACTGGATTTAAAGCCATGTGCTCTGATTTTGGTTGTAAGTCCTTTAACCATCTGAATGTGGATTTATTTATTTGTACTACAGAGATAGTTAAATATGGTGTAGAACATATATGACTATGTATATGAAACATTTTGTCCTTTGTAAACATGCTGTGTTAACTGAAGTGTTTGTTTATGTGAAAAAAAGATTATACCTAGAGGTGATGACAGATTGCTGTGTATGGAGTTGGGCAAAGCAAATAGATATCAGTTAAATTGGATGCTTCAAAAATAGATTGTAATGTTATTTTAAAAGAGCATTCTGATAAGAAATCAACTGTTTTCTAAAATGGCAGATCTATTCCCAGTCTGTAATTCTCACACTGGAAGAATTGCATTGTGTCAATAATATTCAAATGAGTCACTGTAATTTGTATAGCTTTTGTTGTTATAGCACAAAATAATATGTGAAAAAAAACACGATTATATGGTTATCACTCTGCTTAATAGGGTTTACAGCCCCTATGTATGCATAACAGCTGCTGGAGTGAGCCTTCAATTAATTTTACATAACAGGAGCAATTTTACACAATTACTTGAACATCTTTGGCCATGTTCCATTTCTCTGACATAAAGATATTGGCCAAAATAACAAGTAATGATTTTTCCAATGGGATCTCTCAAAATAAATTATATAGAAGCTAATCTTTTCTGGATTAAATATTTTAGCTTCTATATAATCTCATTTTAAACTTATTTTCATATGGAATATACTTATTAATAATAATTATTAAAGCTAACATTTATTGAGAACTTATTAATTCCCAGGTGCTCTGCTGACTATTTTACATGAACTTCCTTCCTTAATCCTCAGACTATCTGAAGAATAGGTTTCAATTTAGCCAGGAGGAACCACAATTAACAAGGGCTGAGGAGTAACCTGTCCATAGTCACAGTGACCAGTAGACAGGGTTCAAATCCAGGCTGTGTGTTAGCTAAAGTAATTTTCCCAAGCACAAACACACTGATTTATTTTTGTCAAATTTCAACTTGTTTGTCAAAGGTAAATTCTATACCAGATTTTTATTTCTAAATCTAATTATAAATTACTTCAAAAATGTATGTGTTTATTAGTGGTAATAATTAGTAACATCATTTAGGCACCATCAGCTATTTTTTGGCTAATTATCCTTTTAGACATTCAATCCATAAGTGTTCATTAAGCACCTACTAGAGTTAAGCCTTCGCTTGAGTTGACATATTTAGTCACTCCTCTTGCCAAGAAATGCAGACATGCATTCCCTAGTCAGGAAGCATGTTTCTTTGTAATCATTTTTTCTCAGGATGTACTTTCATCCCCTTAAGGAAGAGAATAATTATAGTTGAGTCCAGATTCTATATATTGCTAACATCTAAGAGTCTTTAAATCACACTTTTGTTATTTTCTTATTCCCTTTCCTCACAAATATCATTATTGAATCCATCATACTACAGAGCAATTTCTACTGATTTACTCAATTCCTCTTTTAATCTATGAACTTGTGGTGGAAAGAAATGATATCTTTTTATCATGTTTTCAGTGTGTTGAACATCATTATGTGTTTAAATGAATGAATTAAGTAAATCCCCTGTATACTCCAAAGAATTTAAGAACAATATCTAAGAAAACTTTAAGAAAAAAATTCTTTTTATTTATACTTCTTAATTTTACTGTCTCACCACATACCAGTAATGACTAGCTCAGCTGGAAATGTCAAAAATGGCTTCAAATGTGCTTAAGCTGTCATTCAAAATGAGTCCTTTTGAGACTATCACCTGTCATGTACCAGGTTCTCAGAGTGGATTGAGCAATGACACAAAGTATACTTAAGCAATAGGCTTTACTGATAAAATTTAATTTTCAATGATTAGCAAGAGGAGAATGCCTGGTGAAGCTGATCCTAAATATCATTTCTCAAGGAGGTGAGGTAAGGCTGGGTCACTCCCCCAAAACACCTACTTTTACTGTATGTCCAGCCAGCCCCAGTCAGTCTCAGGGTTGGATGTCAATGAGGATAAGGTGACACAAGCATTTTATTCTGACTGAATCCTGGTTTGCATTTTCCTTGGTAAAGTGTGTCCCTGAACTCATACTTGCCGAAGTGTAGTAGACTACAACATACCAACCTTTCCAGACATAAGAACATCATAATAGCTCATGTCACTACAAAAATCATAGACAGTATTTGTAACTTTGTAGAAAGAGTTAGAGAACCTGTAGCTATTAAACTTAGTTACTTAATACTGATTTATAGTGTTACATTTCTTGAAATTAGAAGTCCTGGTGGATCTCATTATACTAAAATTGAGACACAAAAACATTAAAAAAGAAAAAGAATGAACACACTATTTGTAGGAATAATAACCTGTTTGTAAAAGGTGGTATTTATGTTAAGTTTTAAAGGATATCTAATATTCTAATGTGTAATAATGGACTTGAAAATTTGCCCACAAAATAAGGAATGATGAGTGATACAGGTGGAGAAAGGGGAAATAACATTGTGAGTCCCTAACATAAACAAAGGAAAACTGTGTCTTTGGGGCTAACACTGATTTTAGAACCTCAGTGAGAGCTCATGGCAACAACTTAGAGTGAATTTCAAAGGTAGGGTTTAAAAAAGAACTGCAATTTAACACTTCACTAAAAATAAGAATATCTTTTGGAATTTTTTTAAAATGTAGCTTTCAGCCTTTAATAGGTAGAAGCAGTCTTTTATTATGAGAAAATTAAAGGCTATCCATTTCTTTTCAAAATTTATAAATTTGCATCATGTATGCATGCAGAGACTTCACTTTTAAATCTAACTTCATTCCCAACACAAAGAAATGATAGATGTCTGAGGAGACAGATATACCAATTACCCTGATCTGATTACAAGACATTATATACATGTATTAAAATGTAAAACTGTTGAACTGTGTTAAAATCACTATCAATGACATAAGAAAGGTTTCACTTGTTGTGTGATGCAAAAGATATTTAGTCCTTTCCAGTCATGTTGTGTTTGGACTTGGTGTTGTGAAAAGAGAGCAGCAGCCACATCAGCTGGATGCTCAAATGTGCACATGATAATGGAGAATAATTTCAAAATCTTACAAAGCTGAGCGTTCAAGGAGTTATGGAAAACTATTTTAATGTTCTTGACAGGGTCTAGGCACACTGTTGATAAAACCATTCCTTTGTTTAACTGTCTTTCAAGGTATTCTTAAAAGTTGCCATGAGTATTCAGGTAATATAGCATAATCATAATAATATCAATCTTGGGGCTAAAATGCCTTGATCCCATGCACCTCTTTTACTAGTCCTTATATTTAATCACTAATTGATAAGCAGCAATTTCCTGCACATAGTAGGAGACTGCCACATTTTTGCTATCATGATTGGCTGCTGATCCTAGCAAGATACTCTGAATTCATTTTTATCGATAACACTTGATTTAGCAAAGAAGAAACTTTGAGAATATGCCACCTCTACCCCATAAATATATATAATTCCTGTCAGTTAAAATAAAAATATCTTTTAAAATTAAACTAACTTGAACAAATTTTCTAATAACTTTATATTAGTCCTTGGGTGATTTTTATCCTTTTTTATAAACTATATATTTATTTCCTACAAATTGTGCAGTACTTTATTTTGTTGACTAAAATTTTTTCCATTATTTCTACCATTTTAGTTAAATAGGAATGTAAAATTCTTGTTATTTTTTTTGAAAATGTATTTCTTATAGTTTTAAAAATTGATTTTACTCAAAATACATATTCTTGGTTCTATTAGTATTTTGTTTGTATCCTTATTTTGTCCCATAGAATGAGCAAGTTGTAACAAACCCTAGGATGTGACCTGCTCCAGGCTTATGATAGAGAATGACACACTGTGTGAAAATGGTTTTGAAATGATATTTTAGAACTTTCTTGGTAGGCTAAATCTGTGGTTAATAGTCTTAAGATGCATAAATCTCTTTTGCATGTGCTTATGATAGTTATTTGTTGATATTCCTGTTTCCAAAGTGATAATGGCTGAGGTATACTCTTTTCTGCCATCTTCAATTATGCTAACTTTGGAGTGGAGCCACACATTTGCATGTATCTTTTGAGATCTACAGAATGATGCTGACCCTAAGTCTTATTACTGAGTATTTTATCTTGTCATTTGTGATGAATTTTGACTTATAAATGCTATAGATAAAACATATTCAACATTTAATTCTGTTAATACTCTCCTTTGATAATCTGTTAAGATATCATCAATTTTCAAAATGTGAATTTAAAAAAGAAAAGTGTGTTAAAAGAACAGCTGAGTATATCAACTGAATTGTATTCCAAAAACTTGGTCCATCCGTTTGAGATGAAACATATACCTTGTCAATTATAGCATTTCCCTGACATTTAACTGTGGCAAGGAACTAGAAAGGAAATGAGAAAAGGAAGCATAAATAATAGCCATCTCTGTTGACATGCCTAAAGGAGGGTAAGTCATCTCCTTTATAACTGAGACCAAAAAATCTTGGCATGAGAATATGAATATTAAATAAGAATAGTAAATTTAATGAAAATAATGTATTCTTTTACCTAAACTTGTCTTGCTATTAAGGAATATATATAGTCCTTGATGATTAAATAAAACTTTGAAAATAACAGTTACTGACAATTTATGAAAAGAATGCTTTCAATAATAACTGGACAAATAAATGAAAAGGCAAGTTGTGATTATGCTCACAATATGTTTCCATGTCCCCTATTTATACAACAGTTATTACAAAACATAATCAATAACTTTTGACATTGCTAGCCCATGAATTCCAATTAGTGGATATTACTCATAGTAATACCCAGTCACTTTCTGTCTTCAACTCATTGAAAAGGTCAATATTCCTGGGAAAACTGGAAAGAATGCACCTCTTTCCACTCCAGGTCACACTTCCATTCCTTGTGACTATGGAAGATTCTTTGAGGTTTTATTTTTTAAATAAAGTAGTCCCACTATTTAAGGTTGCCACTTTTGCAAAGATCATTATCCTTGACAAATGCATTCTGTGTCTTTTACTCATGAAAATTAATGGATAAGAGTAGTTATCTTAGGGTTGTCTATCTATCAACTTTCTCAGACATTCTTGTCTCAATTCTCTTTTAACACGAGATCTGTTTCTATGATATATTCTGATGTGGAGCTTAAGAGATTTATTTTAAACAAAATAAATGCTCAATATGCATCATATGGAACACCATGCATTTCATGGTGAAAAGGTCATAATTTGTATTTTATCCTCTTTTTACTTCACAAAATCAACAACAGCCAAGTCAGATTGTATTTCAAAACTTCTTCATATACAAAGTGATGTTTTTGTAGTGGAAATAAAAATGAGTAATGGCCAGTGAACTCTGGAATCTAGAAGATCTCGATAGACAATTACAATGCAGAGCGACTGCAGTGAGAAGCAAAGCATAGAATATTAAGGAAGCTGGAAATAATGTACTGGAGCTGGATTGATACGTGTATGTGTCAATCTATAAAAGAAAGAGCATCTATAGGAGTTTGGAAAAAAAAGTGCTTCGAATAAAAGTGTTTTGAAAAAAGTGGTTGTTATAATGAAATGTGTGATGTCTGAAACCAAATGACAGGGTCATATTTTAGGTATTAGAAAAATTAATCTGGCAGCATTGCATAGAAATGAAGCAGCCCAAACTAAGATGTGGAAACCAGGTAGATGATGTCTGTTTTAGAAATAGAAATGACAATGGATGGGAGAGATTTTGGCATACAGCATTTGAAGGAAAAAAAGAAGGAAGATACAAAATATTATGATTTTTAACTAGGAAGATGATATTATTTAAATGAAGCTAAAGAAAGAATAATTTTATAGAAATTAAATATATAACAGTAACCTTTGGGTTTTGGCATTGTTGTTACCATTTTCTAGATGGACAAACCTAAAAACAGCAGAGATTAAGTAGCCCCCCAATAAATACAATGATAAAATGTCTAGCTATCATTATAAAGCATTATGCATGACTAAAGACTGTTTTCCCCTCCATGCTAATGCTGTACAAAGATTACACTGGACCAAAGGATCTGTGTAAGACCATTCTGTAGAGGATCAACAACATCCTAGTTTCCTGGAAGAGAAAAGTGAGAGGAAAATGAAGTGATCCTTCCTCAGTACTAATGTGAGCTGTTCTTTTGTAGCAAGATTAAATTAACCTGACTAAAAATAGATATTTTGTCTCACTGACTACAGAATCTCAAAGAAATGATTCTCTGAATTTTACTTTGGGAACCATAACTCTGTGCTTAAGCTCTCTGAAAATCTGTTTTGGCCCATTTTACTATAATGAAAATGTGATAGGGTAACAAGCAGGTTGGCTACAGTCAAGTGCTCCATTGAAGACTTCTACAGGCTAAAAATGATGTTGATGGCTTACAGAGGGAATTTTGTGGTTAAATGAATCCTAGCTATTGCAGCTAAACCTTTGTATGTTTCCTAGGCAACAAAAATGCTTTAAAAATGGTTGCAGTTTAAGTAGAAAGTGCTTTAAAACTAAAGTAAAAAGTAAGATTTTTTTTTTAAAGGTGATATGTGGTCAGAGAATATAAATCAGAAAGAAATTACTGAGTGGGTAATTGTCCATGATGTGAAATTGGGAGCACTTAAAAATGTACTCCAGGTGTGTTTAATTTTTATTTCTTAATTCTTTGGTATTTATTTGATTTAATATTCTGCACTTCACAATTATCAAGTTGAACTTCCTACCAATCTTTTTCTATTTTAAGCACTTTGTGAGTTATTTAAAAAATCTGTACATTGTGTCAATTCTCTTTAGATTAGCAACCTAAGTGTTAAATATACCTGTGAAAAGCTATTTGCAAATGTGTGAAGTGCATTTTTTAAACTGGTAAAGATGATAAAGCTATTCTGATCATGACATAATGGACTACCACAATTGAAATTTAATATATTTGGAACTGGCTATTTGAAAATGAAACTAGGAAAAAATGAAATTTATGGAAATATTTCTTGGAACTGGGGTAAAAGTTGTAGAAATAATTTACTATGTTTATGTTAATATTTCAATGTCAAAATTAGTTAATTTCTTCCATTGAACTTCAGAACACTCCACTAATTTCTTGATTTCATAAAATATGTAAATTAAACTGGATTAAGCACTATTTTCCTTTTGAATAAAATCTGTGGTTCACATTAGAAATACGTAATAATAAAACTTTTTCTTTTATTCAGGTGATGGTAAAGAAAAGTTTTGGTGATTAATCAAAAACAATTGCTTAGTTTGCAGTGGCTGGCTAAACATTTCTTATGCAAATAAGCTAAGAATATAACTCCTCAAATTCAATAGGATTCAAGTGCAGTTGAAAGCCGTGTTCAAAACCATCTTGCCCTCATCTTCGATTCTTTGGTATTTATATTGAACCAGGACACAGGGTGCAGCTTTTGCTGTCATGGGTCATTGATTTCTAGAGCATCCATGAAATCTCAAGTTTGCACAGCAAAGCTTTCTGAGAAGAAATATTTTTCTTATTGATATCGTACTTTCAAAATTGCAACACTTTATTTCTGGCTTTCCTTAAATATGTAGTAGGTATCAAATTGGCAAAATAACTTTATGGAAAGGAAGGAAGGAAGGAGAAGGAAACAGGAAAAGAGAGATGAAGGAAGGCAGAAAGGAAGGAGGAAAGGAAAGAAGGTCATTTATTTGAACAATATTAGGTATATATATATATATATATATATATATATATGTAAAAATAGTCTGATTAAAACATAATCAGACAAAAAATATTTCCCTATAAAAAACACACAGATACACAGAAATTGAAACTTCAAGATGAATTTATGAGAAAATTTGCTCCTTAGCTTAACTACATTATGTTCTTCTAATATTCTCAGTGGTAAACCTGGTAGAAATATTGAAATGTTTGAATGCATAACCTTTGAAGATGTGCAGAAAATTTAATTTGTAGTTTTAAAGGAAATACTCTTATTTGAACTCAGTAATATTTTTATGATGACACAAATTTACTGGACATAAAAACACCCACATTTCTAAAAGCACTTTGAGTAGAACTTAATGAATGCAATCTAATATATTTAAAAGTTGAAATATTTGCTTAGTGTTGATAAGATCATATAAAATAAGTAAAAATAGAAGCTGCCTTAATGGGACCTCAAGAATCATGTTCTGAGAATTTCCATAACTAACAATCAAAGTAAACACAGAATTATCTCCTCTGGTTCAAAAAGTACGTGGTCCTTAATCTAAATGGCATTTAAAGAGTTGAATTTAGGTCATAATACACCATCCAGCCAGAGAAAGGGAGAATTTACTATGTGACTTAATACCAGTAATAGTGGTGTTTTTCCCAAACCAGTGGGTTTATTGTCATCATATGGATATGATAGTTAATTGTTTCTCTTTTAAACACTTTATTAGTAAAAAATTTAGAAGGAATTTTGAAATAGCCTTCTAACAAACAAGCAAGCAGAATATCAATGCATATATGTAGTGTGTTAACATTATTTATTAATTAATCTTTGTTTTATGGTTTCCTTTTGCTCTTTTACTATGTTGTATATCTCAGTTCCTATGTTGGTCAGAAGAGTCCATAGTAGCTGAAAAGCTACCAGGATTAACACAGCAGGAAGAGAAAGTGCATGCAGGTAGTATATTGACCATTCATAGCATCTGATTATGACTTATCATATAAAGGCCATAATTATTCTCATAAACTCTCCCTAATGGTGAGATACTCTGAAAAATATAGGTGAGTTCATGAAATACTGGGTACAATTTTAAGAAGTTACAATATTCCCTCTTACACATAGTAGGTATGCAAAAAAGTATCTTTGATGAAACCATTATAAGACTAAGAGTGCATGACGTTATGACAAAAACCAGAGGTATAATGTTAATGAAGAAATACTAGAGACTTAAAAGGAGGCTATTTAGTATGCAACAGATTTGAAACAAATGAAAGGTTAAAATGAAAATTCAAAAGAGGACATGATAAGCTAATCCCAATATTTAGAAAAGATTAACAAATAACTGCTCCACATTGTGGAGAATATCTCTCAATATTCTGAAGAGAATGCCCAAAATTTTTCACTGTCATTTGGTAGGAAATCTCATGGTTTTACACATTCTATCACCACATATCCTAGCTTCCAGAACTCTTCTCGAAGGAAAGTAACAAAGCAGAATTATTCATTGGGGATCATGGTGATAAAATATTCACAGTTCCTATTAAAGCAATAATGTGCCAGTTTTTAAATTACTGAACTATTCTGTTTGTTATTTCCAAGGGAATCTTATTAGCAAAGAGAGAACACACTAACATAGTTATACTTTTGGATTCATCACATGTCTGGTTAGAGAGTATTTAAAAATACATTTCAGATCTCTTCTCTTTGCTTCCTATAAACATGTTGAAATGACAATTAAGGAGTTATTAAATTCAAAGGACCTGAAGGAACACTGTAACTTGTAAAATTGTACCATCAATGCATAATAATGTAGACAGTAAAAAGAAATAAAACTACCAGAGTTAAATTTTTTTTTTTTTACTGGAGCAAAGCATGCAGTGTTTTAATTGATACATAACTTTACAAATTTATGGGGTACAGTATAATTCTATACACATAAACAATTATACACATAAACAATCTGTGACGACCCAATCAGGACAATTAACATTTCCCTCTCCTTAAACACTTGTGTTGTGGAGCTCCAGACTCCTCTCCCAGTTCTTTATAAAATATAAAATAAATTGTCATGAACTTCAGTCACCCTACTATGTTGTAGCATATTAGAAATTATTTCTCCTCTCTAACTGAAGAATATGGTATTTATATGTTCCTAGTCCATATTGAGTAAGAATTAGTATTTTGGTTCCTAATCTTATTTTTCTTGTAAATAAGAGTTTGCTCAAAACGAGGAGACACAATACACGGTGGTGAAGAGAAGACTGAAAACCAGTTTCCTAGTTGAATTTCAGTTCAACTAGTAGCTGGTGTCTTGGGTAAGTCAGCCTCCTCATCTGCAAAATGGTGCTGACAGGACCTACCCCTTTTAAGTTTTAAGATGAGACTACACTATGCTTAGAACTGACCCTGGCATAGTTGGTATGTATGGTTGCTAAGTAGATTCTATTAGTGAAATAATGGAGTTAAAATACTGAATTTCCCCGGAGGTATATTGTCAGCTTCCTAAAATGCTTAACTTCCAAAGTTGAGAATGGTTTCTCAGGATACAGTGCTTAGCAAAACCAGTTCATTCATATTCTCCACTCTCAGCAGGTCAAATATGAGACTGAGTTAAAACAACACTCCTGCAGGAAATGACTGAGAACCTCTATAGTCATCCCGTTCACATACTGCCATCACATTTAAGAATGTGATTTATACACTGAGTTAATGCAAAGGAAAATTTTCTCTTGATGTTTAAATTTTCTCTTGATGGTTAAGAATCACTGTCTAAATCTATTAAACTACTGTTAAGATGCTAATTAAGAGCCAATTAAGGTCTCGGCATATTGACACAGGCATGTAATCCCACCCAGCAGGAGAGGCTAAGGAAGGAGGATCTTGAGGTGGATCCCTTGCCTAGCAGGCATAAAGCCCTGGACTGGATCCCCAACACAGGAAAAATAAACATGCTCAATTCTAAGGTTTCTTCAGGGTAACTTTTAAAACATTCATGGTATGCCTCCAAAGTAGTCATTGTACCATGTTCAAACAGTCCTGTTAAAGTTCTAAAAATCAGGGCTCAAGCCCTTACTGCTAAACAGATCTTCTAAGACAGGAAAAAACTAAGTGTACCTCAACACATGGCTCTAAGCTGAATAGAACACAATCAGCTTCCATCCCTATCCTTACCAACCCCAAGTACCCACTTTCCTGGAAGTGATCCTGTTTTGGGTATTCAGTGCCTGTGCAAACATAATACACACGTCCACATTTTCCCTCCCTTAGTATCATACTCTGAGACAAAACAAATAAAAACCTTGTAAATTGAGCTTTTTAAGGGAAACTGTCAACATCTTAAATTTTATTAATGTAAGCATTTGATGCCAAAAAAAATTTTTTACGAACTCAGAATTTAAGTACATGAAATTTCCAGTTTCCAATTTATCATTTTATCTCATACTAGTTCTAAGGCATTTCTCTACATCTACTCTAATGTAGCTCCTTGGGCATCATTTGAATCAGCCTAACATGTGGCTTTACTACTGACCATGAAGCTAAACAAACAAAATGCCAAGTAACTTTTATATGACTGGGACAAGAAATAGTCCTTAGATGATGACTAGGACTGTTAATCTCCACCAGGACATTTTGTTGAACCATTTCTTCTGATAACAGAAGAAGACTCTTCCAAAAAACGAGGGAACAAAAGTATAATCAAAGAAGCTTCTGCAGCTTAAGCCTCCCAAAACCAAACCAGTGAGTCTGGAGTATCTCCAGCTAATTGAGTTTTTAGAGCTAGACACCTAAGACCTATCATTAATACCTCCATCATCTTGACTGTGGCTGTACTAGTTATGCCTGAAGAGTTTAATGCCCATCCAAGTCCAAAGGTGGAAGAACACATACACCGCTATGGTAATTGGCAAGAGCAGACTGTAAAAGCAAAGGCTGGCTGTGCTGGTGCAGCCCTGCGGGAAGTTTTTTTCCACAGAGGCAGAGTAGAACAGTCCTGCTAAAGAGATAGCGGAATAAGAACATTCAAGGTTGGCAGAGATAGAAACATTCTTCTCTTTCACTTATTACTCGCCACCGTTTGAAAAGGTAGATAGTATTAAAAAAATTTAGTTGTGTTTTTTTGTTTGTTTGTTTTGTTTTTTTAAATTATGGTCTAGTGCTGCTTCACTTCTTCTTGCTTCTTATTTTCATGTGTTGTCCTAGCTGCCTGGGGTATCATGTTAGGAATCCCATCGATGATAGGATAGGCTATTCCCAGCTCTTTGTTAATCAACTCATTTGTTGATGCTTCGTATCTGAGCGGCTTCTTGGACAGTGGGCACACCAGGAACTCCAGCAGCGCAGGGTCGAAGGTGCGGGGCGGCTCCTCCGCCTTCTCGCCCGGATCCACCGAGAGTCGCGACCCGGTTGTGTGCAGACACCTGCCGGCGTCGCGGCCGCACAACCCTGGTCCGCGGCTGTCTCCTCCCAGAGTTAAAATTTTAAAGTAGTTCTAATTCTGTATGCATATAATTACTCCCCAACACATTCTGGATACATTTTTTAACACACCCTATCACCATGGTCTAGCAATACAATAATGGAAGTCCAAAGAAACAGCCTCTTACCCATTGACGGCTCCAGTTATCATTGATGTGAAAAATTTCTATTGTTAAGTATAAAAAGTGAATTGTTGAGCTGAAGCCTGCATTCCTAGGAGCTTGGAAGTTAAAGATATGTAGGATTGTGGTTCAAATTCATCCCAGGCAAAAAATTTGCAAAACCCCATCTCACTAATAAAAGCTTGGTATGGTGGCATCTCCTATGATCCCAGTACATAGAAAGCATAAATGGGAGATTTGTAATCCGGGTCTGCCTAGGCATAAAGTAAGTCCCTGTATCAAAACAAAACAAAACAAAATCGTTTATGGATGTGGTTCAAGTGATAGAGTGCCTACCTATCAAGTGCAAGGCCCTGAGTTTAATCGCCACAACCACAAAAAAGTGAATTGTCTATTCTTTTCATTTTTTAAACACCATTTAAAGATTCAAGCAATTTTACATAACGCATACACTCTCAGATAAGCAATTGATTTTATAAATCTGTAGTAATAATTCAAAACATGTTTATACAGTTTGAAACATTTCTTTAATTTAATGTTATTGTGTGAAATTGCCCATATACTTTTAACTAGTATTTCACTGTATTTTCAGATTTGAAGTTTTAAAACATTTAGTAAGGGCTCACAAGTGATGTTATAGTAGTGTTTTCAAATAGTCATATATACCAAGAGAAAAACTCTAAATTGATTGCAAAAGATTGATTTTCCTGTTATGAATTACAAGAGGTTCATGTTTTCTCTAATCAACTGAATTCTTTCTAATGACAGAGAAAGTAGAACGAGGGATGTCTAAAATAAAATCACACTGTAGATCACCATCTCGCACCTCTCCGAAAATGAAGGAAAAGGGTTGTGAGTCTCGACTGGATTAAGCTCTTCAGTTCTTCCTAATTCATGTATTGACCTGACAATTTAAATCTGTCTCATCAGATCAGGGAGGAGACCATCTTTCCAAGGCAGATTCTAGCAGGTGGCATGACAGTACATGAGCTAAGTGCTGTCCTGTTAAACTGGAGTTTCACTGACAGAAGGTCAAGGGAAAGGTCTTTTACAGAGCCAGATGGCCTAGTTATGGTGTTTATGAAGGGCAGACAAGTATTTACAAGTAAAATGAAACGTTAGATAAAGCAACCCTGCTAAAACCAATTACAGCTGCGTAATTCTTATAACTGGCTGCAAACCCAAGCATATATATTTTAATAAAATTTCATCTTCCTGTTCATGATGACTTAAGATCTATAACACCAACTAATTTAAGAGTCTTTCTGATGAATAGAATAAGAAATTGTTTATAACTATTTGCTTGAGATCACAGACCCTTCAAAAGGCATTTTCCTGATGATTCCTACATATAAATAACTATTCTCCAGTATCTTATAGCTAAGGAAGCACAGAAAATACCTTTAATAAATAAGGTGTGCAAATGTTAATATAAACAAAGAAGATTATGGGGATGAGTAGATAAAAAGTCAGTGACATAGACATGCTATGATTGATGTGAAATCAAAATCCCAAAGGAATAAGATGATAATGTATACAAATGAAATGTCTTGGCAATAAAATGTGGCCTAATGCAGAGTGTACTTTCTGGCTCCAGGGGTCAGCTACTGCTTACTTCCATTCAGTTGTTCATATGTGGAAATCTAGGTTGGTCTTAATAATTGTCTGATTTTTATACAAACTGAGAAATATGGCAAGGCCATAAAAATGTGATGTGTCTAGAGAATGATAAAAGGAAGGGAAGGATCAAGAAGAGAAACTGAAACAAAAATCATTAAGATGAGTGCAGCCCTGTAGAAGGCCCCAATTTCCTGCACCAAGGGTTACATGTTGCCTCTCTATTATCCGCTGTGTCCCACACTGTGGTAGAAAGACATTATCTTGGCTAGTGGACAACTGTCTGGTCTATGCTACCTATTTTACACACTTACCTTTATGGTTCACAGGGTACTGTGATAATCCAATTAGTGACAGATAATTATGTAGATGAGGCTGATAAAGTTCATTTACTGAAAGTCTATGAATATTCCAACATTCTGTAATGTACAAAATAGATGCCATACATAACTACAGAGGAAAAGGCAAGTTATTGGAAAACATAAATAGATTTCACCTAGAGACTAAATTCAAATCAATTCACCCAAATGAAATCTTACATTTAACTGCATAATGTTGAGTGCTTTTATTGTGTTAAGTTAGTCTAAGTAGGTTAACTGCATTTTTACCTTTAGAATTATACTGCCATGTACTGATTTTTTAAAAAAATCATGAATTTTAAAACATAAGTTACTTATATACATTTAATTTTACCCTTATGTATATATAGTAATAATTTTTTACTATGAGACTTTATGAAAACATTGATAGGAATACTGGAGTATTGAAAACTCACGAAAGGACTGAAACTTACATTATTCCATTTTGCAACATGCCAACAGTGACAATGAGGATGTGATGGAGCATGCAAAAGTTTAGAATGGAAAGATAGCAGCAATACAAAACACAAAAGGAAATGGCACACTAACGAAAATTGTAATGGGAACAGAGTTAAGTAAAGACAAAAACTACAAAGAAGAATAGGAAAGTACTTTTTTCCTAACACATGGTATAAGCTACAATCCAGATATATGTTATTGACTACTCAGAGTACTAAATTGCATAACCAAAATGTTTAAGCAAAAATTTCTGGGAACAAAAGGAAAAATTGACAGAAACCTGAAGACACATGACACATTTGCACCTTTCAGTAATACAGTAGCAACAACAAAAAGAATGAGAAAAATGACAAGAGTTAAACAGACAATTATATATTACTAATAAGCACATTATGGAATCTGCAAGACAGGAGATGATTGTTAAAAGCAAATATTAATGTGCTTTAAAATGCAAATAATGACTAGATTGTGCTAAGGTCATTGGTATAGTTCTCCTCATCATCATCTTTTTTCCCCAATTAGTGTCTGCTTCTGATTATCTGTGGACTTCCTTCTCTCCTACTCCCATTGCCTTACCATCTGCCCTTCCTGCACACTGCTCCCCACAGTGACTGTGATTGATGAAATGGCTGCTATCTAAAAAGATCACATCCTCCAACTAAGAGATAATTCTGTCATATTCATGATACAAGAGAGAAATTAAATCACACCAAGAGGATCAAAAATCAAAAATGAAGTCAAACCTTTCACCAGTACCACTAAGAAGGAAGGTAATGGGTTTATTCTGGAATGTACATCATAAGATCTCAAAATATTCCCCCCAAATGATTTCTATATTAAAATTATATTCTCAGCCAGCTTTCTAATCACATTAAATGATTGATTTCCTATATGTTATACTTCCAAAATTTACCTCATATGTATCTTTCTTTGGGTTTTGTTCTGAGATTTCCTCTTTCAACACAGTGAAAAACCAAGAAAGAGAAGGAGGTAGGTTGGGAGATCAAAGTGTCCTTTACAAGATGGGGAAGAAAATTCCAAGATGATGCTAATAGAAGTCCCAAGAAGATTCAACACACCCAGAGAAATAGCCACTCCAGGTTGGAATAGGAAGATGTATATAGAAGGGAAGAAGGAATAGATAACTGGAAGAGCTTTATGTTTCATCAGAAAGTTTGGTATACACTGTTTTAAAAAGGTGTACATTACAGAGCCAAATAAGGAAGAAAAAGTGGCAGAAGGCACACAATGCAATTATACTGTCTGACACAGATAGAAACAATGTTTAGCCAACTTCAGAAACAGTAATTCAAGAGTAACCTGAGTTATTTTATGTTAGTAACCTGAGTTGTCTTATGTTATATTGGTTGAAAAAAGAAGAAGTGTTTATGGGTGAGAGTAAAATATATTTGTTTGCTTTTCATATCAGGCATCAAATAAAATATGTAACATTCAAATTTTTAAAATAAGAGTAGTAGACAGTAGAATAGTGATTAACAGAGGCTTGGAAGAGTAAGGAGTAGGAAGGGTGTGAAAGAGGTTGGTTAACAGGTTTATGATTACAATTAGAAGAAATAGCTTTTAGTACCCTATAGTGCAGTAAAGTGGCTGTAGTTAACAATAACTTATTTCATATTTCAAGAAAGATAGGCCAGAGGACTTTGAGTATTCTCAACACAAAAATGATAAATATTTGAAAAAATGCTAAGTACCCTGATTTGAACATTACACATTTTATGAATGTATCAAAATATCACAATGTACACAACATATATGCAAATTATGTCTCAGTTAAAAAGTTTAGGCTGGCAGTGTGTCTCAAGTAGTAAAGTGCCTGACTAGCAAGTGTAAACTCCTGAGTTCAAACCCCTGTACCACCAAAAAAACAAAATATTAAAGGGAAAATATATAAAATAACTCAATAACTTTTATGCTGATTACATGTTGAAATGATATTTTGGATACAAATGACATTGCTAAAGTTATATTTATCTAAAAATGTATTATGGGACAACTTAGAACTGTGGAAACATATAAGAATAGATAAAAACTACAATCACTGAAAAATAAGGTTACCTGGAAGCATGATTTAGAACAGGATATAGGGACACTGCTGTCTTAATTTTAAAGTGTTAATGGGAATGTAAATTAGTCCAACCACTGTGGAAATCAGTGTTGAGGGTCCTCAAAAAGTAAAGTTATATCATTCTGCTCTACCACTCCTGGGTATACACTTGAAGGAATCAAAGTCAGCGTACAATGGAGATACCTGCATACCCATGTTGATTGTAGCAATATTCACGGTATCCAACTCATGGAATTAGCCTAGGTGTTAGATGAATGCCTAAAGAAAAATGTGCTATAGAGATACAGAGATATAGATATAGATATGCACATAGAGACACATAAGATGGAGTTTTATTCAGCCATAAAGAAATATGAAATCATTTATAGGAAAATGGATAGAACCAGAAACTGTCATATTAAGCGAAGTAAGTCAGACTAAGAAAGTAAAGTTTTGAATGCTTTCTTTCATATGCAGAATCTAGAATTTTTAAAAAGACATGAAAGTAGAAAGGGAAATTTGGGGGCACTGTAACGGGCAAGAAAGGCTAGTGGGGCAGTGAATACGGTCAAAGTTTATAGTGTGCAAGTAAAAAATGTTATAATGAATCTGAAATAAATAACTTCTATTTTGATAAAAATATTCAAGTTAATTATTGCATTTTTTAAAGAGCAAAATCTTTTTTGCTAGCTCCATCAAAAGAAAACACTTCAGGTAAGATTACATGTCCAACTCTTCAGACCAGGTTTGGGAGTTATTGATGTGCCTGCATCTGTGATCTTAAGGGAAATATCTTTATCACAGCCAGAAGTAGGATGGGAAACAAGACCATCATGATGGCTTTTCAGGCTAATTGAAAAAATGGTATATTTAGGTAGAATATATTTAATATTAAGGGAAGATATGGGCTTATTAATATATCAACTATTATTTTAACAGGATAGTTTTGAAGTTATTCAAATGCAGTTAGATGTGTGAATTGTATTCTGTCTACAGAAATTTTACAGACCACAGTGTAAAATTAAATCTCATGTAATTATTGGTTTGGATAGTTCAATTTCAACATATTTGAAAAGTCTGCCTAAATGTTTCCTAAGGTGAAACATGCAGAAATTTAGAAGAGAAAGATTTTATTTCTAGGTTGACATGAAATAATAGCATTGTATTATATCAAAGAATTCTTACAGTAAAAATAGAATAGCCCTAAGAAAATAAGCTATTTCAGTGTTAGTCTTCCATTGAAAGTGAAATTAATGCATTTTTTTTCTCAGTTCAAATTTTTAGTTAGGACAGTAAAGAGGTTTGCTAGCGAACATGTGTTGTGATAATTCCTTTCATTGATTACTGTAATTAATATTTTAATGAGAAGAAAAAATGAATCAGAGGTTTTAGACCATATGAAGAACAATGAAAATAATGAAGATATGTAAGATATTGTAAAATATGGGACTTGACAACACTTTGATGATCAGCAGCATGGTGTGATGGTTGGAGTCTTCTGTTCACATCCTGGTTGTGCCATTCTGAGCCCCAGGGTCTGTTATGTATTTGATTTCAACTGACTCAGTTTCAATATCTGTACAACAGGGATAACATTAGTGTCTGCATCAAAGCTTGGCTATGAATATTTGATAAAAATAGCATATGTGTAATAATAAAGTAATATCTAGCCCAAACGAGCACTAATTCATTATCAGCTATCATTGTATCTCTCTTTTCTTAACCTTATGCTATCTTTGATATCATATGATACATACTTTCTTAAAATTTGGCAGAGAAATGTGTATTTTTTAGTCCTTTGAAAAAAACAATTCTTTTTTGTTTCCTTTTCTATTTTGGGGACTTATACGTGCTGGCTAGCAATCAACCACTGAGCTACATCTCCAGGTCTAACAAATTTCTGAAGTACTGTAGTTCAATGAATGCTATTCTTTTAGAAGTTACTTCTGAAAATATTAAAACAGCTAAGAATTTTAGAAAGTATTTTCTGAGAGCCAAACTCCTTATTTTTAATGGTGAAGCAGATGGATTCCTGGAAACAAAATGGTTTGTACACATTTAACGTGGTGCCTAAGTTGAGACACTAAATATTAAGGTCCTAATTGTTTAAGTTTACAAACATAATTACCAACACAGTATACATATTCTCCACAATATGTATAACTGCAACCACTAAAACAGGTAAGTATTTTTACCTTGTATTTTACTGCTTAATTATATATGCTGGCTACTTTTTTTAATGCTTAAGAAAAATCATTAATTTAATTAAGTAACAATATTGATGAAAGGTCCTTCTATGAATCAGTAAATTTCTATATCATGATATACCATATGTCTTTTAGTTACTATTCCAAATTAGACCTAAATTATGCCCACGCTGAGATTTTAATATTAATATCTGAGAAAAGATCAGGCTAAGCTTGATTTTAAAGGTATTTTTATTTCCTTCCTTTAAAAAAAACTCATATCTAATAATAACAACTCAACTTCAAGGGGACAAAAATTTCCAGATATTGTTTAATTACAAAAGTCTACATTCTAAAAACTTTTCATCTTGCATTAAAGCTCTATTATTTAGTCGTATTGTTTCCAGATAAGTTCCCCTAATTGATCAGCTTGAATAAAATCTATTGGATTTAATTTATTACTAAGAATGAGCAGTCATTTTTACTGGCAATGTTATCATGTGTTCTTTTATTTTAGCAGCTGACATTAGACCAGCAATAGAAGGAAAATGAAATAAATATATTTATCATTCTATCTAGAAGACACAAGCTCTTTCTAAGTCTCCCACTATAGATTTGTAACAGATATTATGTAATCACTCTATTTCTGAGTTAGACAATTGCTTACCTTTCTTTCTTCTTAGTAAATTGTAAAATGAGTCAGTCTTAGTCACATACACTAATGAAAAAAATAGAAAGAAGAGAACTGAAATTTTTTGTCTTACATATTTTAGAGAAAACCTACCAATATATATAAAGGTAGCCCATATAGTCCCTAAAGATATTTCTGCTTACATTCACATCATGCTTGTCCAAAAATTTGAAGGCTTTCACTAATACTTTCTGTATTTTTGTTTTAACTTCTAGGCACATAAATAATACTAACACATATGAAACAATGATCAATGATGACAATGGTTTGTCACTAATAGTCAAAATATCCACCAAAAACCAGACATTCTTAAACCCATTTTACAGAAAAGGTAGCTAAAATATGAGGGTAAATACTTTCCCCTAAGTCCCAGTTAAGCTCTGTTTGAATTCAGAAAGGGTGCTCTCTGAATCCCATTAAACCTTTATTCATATGAAATAACATTTTGAACATTATAATGTTTAAAGGAGAGATTCGGTGGAGTAGTTAAGAAGGCTCCTGTTACAAGTGAAAACAGGTTTTTACATACTCTGTTCTCTCCCTTCTCATTTTCCCCTTTGGTTCCTACTGATTTACCTCTTTTATATCTTACCTTTACAATTATGGCACTTTCATTTTTCCTCTGGGTTATTACTCTACTGGTAGGATTCTAGTGGATGGAATTTTCAGTGTCATTTCATTTAAAGAAATAATATTGTCTGTATTCGTGGATACGAGGACCACTGCGTACCACCCAGTGACTGTGGCTGGATGGACAGTGAAAGGTATGGGCCAGTGGGTAGACACGCTCCTTCCTTTTATGATTATGATCTCTCCCATATAAAAAAAGATGAAGATGATAACCTCTGGAACCTTTCAGTTGGTGCATAAGGAAAAACTCTAGGGCTTTGACACATTGGGTTCTCTGCTTAATTTCTAAATATTACAAGCAAAATTCATTATCCCATCACTACTCTACATGATTGCAATTGTGAACAAGGAGAATCTACTCCATAATGTCAGCCCATTTCTATAAAGAAACCAGGAAATGTAAGGTCCATGTCAATTTGCTGCTTACACAAGTACATACATACATACATACATAAAAGTACACAACTTATAAATCTATAACTAGATTAATTGCAACAAATTGAGTTTAAAAATTGTTTGTATTCAGCAACCAAGTCAAGAAATAGAACCAAGTAGAAACTTCTTTCTCCTTATTAATCATTATATCCTCAGCCTATAAGTCTATACACTTAGTCTTATCTTCAATGATTATTATCATTAAATTCTTTTTCATAAGGTAAGTTTTTAAAGGAGAACTGTGAGTTTTTTAGTGCATTCATATATACACCACTAGAACATGTTGCATGTAGATGGGAGAAAAAATGAACAAGAGAGATCATGTGTTGATGATTGTTCAAGCTGAGTTATGTGCATACGGAGGTTAATTGTATCACTCACTCTACTTTTGAATTTGCTTGAAAATTTAATGATTATAATTATAGAAGCTTCAAAAATATAAAATATAGAAATTTTATCTCTACATACATCAGTAAAAGCATTCTTCAGTCTTAAGTATGTCTTTTGTTATTCTGTAGCTCTCTACTTTGCTCATCTCAAGATATCAAATTTTTTTTTCCAATTTTTTTTGGAATTGAGTGCTCATTCCACAATTTCTAGCTCTCCTGGGAACAAAGAAGTTGAACTCCAGTGATGTGAGCTAAAATGGTGCAAATGTCAGGCTGGTGAAGCATCACCATCTAGATGTCATGATAAAAACAGCAAACTTCCTCACCATAAGTCTTCCATTTATATACAGACTTTCAAATCTGAACATGCATAGCACTTTATGTGAATGTGGAAAAAATATCTGTTTGTTATTGTTTTCTGTCCAGTTGGATTTCCAGAGAGAGACCATAGCACGAAGTAGGAACCACCTGCATTTACAGATGGCTCAGTGAAGTATAAATTATAAAATCTTTTATCAGTAGTACTCCAGCATGGTTCAATCAAAGATGAGCCTCCCACATGTCAGACAACCACCTACAGCAGGACCACAGCAGTGGCAGTGTTTTTTAGCACATTCCTAATAATGAAATCTGCGTTGAACTCAACACAAATGCCTTTTCCTTTTTCTTGTCAGTCAATAGCCTACACTATTCTGCATTTGACTATTTAGTTCAATCTCCCCTCTTTGTAGGCATGAAGGGAATAGAGTGGAGAATATTTGGGGATCACACGACACTACTAATATATTTTATTCTTATTGTTATGATTGTTGTAAATAGGATCCTTTCTCACCTAAAACAGAAGAATCATTGAGTAGTATGTGAGATTAAATGTCTAATTATTATTTGTTAAAATTAATAGCATTTTATAATTAACTATTTCACCATTATTTAATTCTAAAGAGTTAAAGATAAATTGTTGAGATATGGTCTGTTAATGTTTCACAGGCCAGCCTCAAATTCACTATGCAGGGTGGACTGGCTTGAATGCATGAATTTCATACTGCTACTTCCTCAGTACTGGGATTACAGTCATGGGCCACATGCCAAATTTCCAATAGATTTTTAATATAAAATTATTGGTGAACCCTAATTGTTTGCTCTTATTTATTCAGTAAATGTTTACTGAGGTCCTGCTAAGATCTAGAGACTGTGAGAGGCTGGCTGGAAGCCAACAATATAGAGTGATTCATAGAAAGTACATTCAAAGTGCAGTATGAAATCAGAGTAAGGAAGCTTATTCTGCTTGGGGAAATGGGAAAATATTTCAAATATAAATATTCATCTCTAAGAATGAATAAAGCTGCCAACCTAAAAATATAGACAATGATATTCTGGACAGAACTAAAAAGTATGCGTTAAGACTTTAAATGACATGATTTGTTGAAGTAAGGAGACTTTATAGTAGTTTGGAAGAGAGTTAAGGCTGTGTATAGAATATATTCTGTGGTTAAATTAGAAATGGTCTTGTATGCTTTGCTACATACTTTGAGTTTAGTGGAGAGTAGATATTATAATAATTTTTTAACTAGCAAGTGGCAAGATATGTATATATGTTTTAAAAAGCAGGTCTGCTGAGATTAACAAAGAATAGTGGGGGAATGAAAATCATAAAATAGTAGGAGGATACTGCAATAGTCCAAAGGAGAAATGATCAGTTATTGAGCTGATGAGTTGTGGTAGAAGCACAATTAATGTTGATTGGTGTACAATTCGGTGTATTATGGAAAAAAGGGAGAATTGTTGAGATTTCTCTGATATTCCTAAATAGATTAATAGGCAAACAGTAATATTATTATCCAATACAGCAGCAGTACATGTGAAGGAATATTTTTGTGAGCAATTTAATATGTTTGCTTTCCCTTATCATTGTACACAAGTGGGCGGGATACCTAATAGACAATTGGAAATACATTTCTGAGATTCCAGAGAGCTATAACAAACATAGACACCATGGAGGGATAGAGATAGTAGATTCTAGTGTGAACCCAGGAACTATACTAGAGAATAGAAACCATACCCCCTTCCCATCAGCAAATCTATTGCTCTGATTTTTCTATATATCAATTATTTATTTATTATTATTCTGTTTGTGACATTGTAAATTGTTGGTAGAAGTATGATTCTTGTGGGGTTTTGACAATATAATTGGATATAATATTTCAAATCTTTGGAAATTGTAAATATATTTTCTCTTGGTAAGGAAGCATGGATAGACTAGTTAGAAGCAAATTTTTGAAGCCAGATTCCTTGGGTTTGACTTCTGGTTACTTTGCCAAAGTTGTGAATTCTTGTGTGATATATTTAACATTGCTCTTCCTTGGTTTTGTGTCCTATAACATGGAGAGGTAATAAAAATAGCACTTCCTCACTGAGTTATTATGAATACTAAACAGTTTAATATTCATGCAATACTTAGAACAATGTCTGGAATAAATTAAATGCAGTAAGAATGTTTGCTAAATAAATATGATAACTATATCTAAAAGGTTTTCATAACTTCTGTGTACATGTATGAAATGAAAAGAATCAAGTCTGATGCTTTCATTGCCAAAGATATAAAGGATCACTTCTTTATTGGCTTATTTTGACAATGGTTATCTATTTAAATCCTGGAGTGATGAATGAATCCAAGAATGTTGATATGGATGCTTATGCATTTTCCCATTCTTATCTTAAGTGAAAGATCTTGAGTTTTCAAATTCTTAAACATGTGTTTATTTGTGTTTATTCCATAAGAAAGGTCAGAAAAAACACTGACAGTTGGAGATACCTAAACAAAGTATCACAGTATGTCCCTTAGTGACAGTAGAAGGATTTAACATCTCATGTGACAGTGAGAAATGCCATATTCATCCTAAAATAATGGCAACAATGTAAATAAGAAAAGAAGTGTACACAAAACTGGAATCATCACACATATAGTGTTTATAGTATGTTAACTGTTGTGACATATAAATCACTTTAATTACTTAAATATGTAAGTCACAGTATCAATTGCTTAAAAGACTGTGATATTTAGAGTGATCCTTAGACCAATAGCTCACATGGGAGGTTGTTAGAATGTTGAATCTCAGTATGCATCCTGGACTCTCTGAGTCACAACTTGAATTTTAACATATTCACAAGTAGTTTTATAAATATTAATACCTGAGATTAACTGAATAAACTATTACACATAGAAATAAGCAATACTTTGGCAACTGGTAGACTTGTAGAAGAAGAAACACAAAGAAACCCTCTCTCCAACTATGCTACTCTGAATTTCTGACCTAAGCCTACTTCGTAAGCACTAATATTAGGTTTTCATTTATTCCACAGATATATACTATTTGTTCTGGCTTCTAAGGATACAGAATATTTCTTTTACTCAAGGTGTTATAACTTGAGTGTGTTTAGAGAGATGTAGAGGAAATTGCTATTTAAGAGCAGAGTTTAAAAAAAGATTTCTCTAGACAGCTAAAACATTCATGTATTCACTTACTGTATAACATTGCTTAGATTCAATCATTCCTCAGTTCTTGCTTAAATTCTGGTACCAGACTTCATGGGTTCAAATCCTGCCTTTCTGACTTGAGACAAACTGTTCTACCTTTCTATTCTTTATCAGATTCTTTATCTGATAAAAAACACTAATATCTGCAAAAAGGCATTGTTGAAAGGATCAGTGGAATTAACACAAAGTGCTCAAGTCAATGCCTAGTAGAGCATGGGCACTAAATTACTGTGAGAGATTGGTATTCGTGTTACTTTTATTGACAAAAATCATTAGTAGTTCATTCATCTTCATGAATTTGATTTTTTTTTTGAGAAATTGTCTCAAGCTTTGGAATATATAGAAAATCTGTGACACCATCTATCAATAGATTTTGCACATTTACATTAAACTATGACAGATATTAAGTATATGTTGATAGAAAAGACCAGCTTCTACAGATTTGGTTCTGACTTTAATCCATGGCAAGAAAATACTGTATTAATTTTTATTCATTGCCCATGTTTTGCATAATCAAATATAATTGTTTTGTCTCTTTCACAAAGGATATATGTATGTCCACTGAATTGATATTGAGTCTCCATCATGTCTCTAAGCTCCTTCTCTTTATTCTCAGCTTCTCATTTGATAAGTTTTATTGGTACATCATGAGCAGAAAGTAAATTTTTACTAACGTTGGCTTCTTTACTAACTTTTCTACATCTTTTAGTGAAAATGGTGACTTTTTTCCTTTTAGGTAGTATAATAATATTCAAACCATAACAATAATGAAACCATTTAAGCTATCATATTATAGTGTTTTCTCAGTAGTCTAGTCACAGATTTTTTTTTCTCAATCAAGTGGAAGGATTGTCTATCAACTAATTCATATTCTTCTCAAATTCTCCCTACATTTGAACTTTTAAAATTTTATTTTTGGTGGCTCTGGGATTTGAACTCAAGAATTCATTCTTGCTAAGCAGGTGCTCTACTGCTTGAGCCACACCTTCAGTCCTTTTTGCTCTGGTTACTTTTTAGATAGAGTCTTGCTTTTTGTCTGGACCTGTCTGAACCACAGTCCTCCTATCTTACATTTGTCACTATAGTTAGGATGAGAGGTGTGTACTACCATGATCAGTTGTTTGTGTTGAGATGGGCTGTATCTAAATTTTTTATCCAGGCTGGTCTTAAACCACAATCCCCCCCAGTTTCAAACTCCGGATTTTAGGTGTAAGACACAGTGCCTGGCATGATTCATTATTCATAGAGTATCTTTGGTTGAAATTAAGAACTGAAAGAAACATATAAGCCCAATACATAGTGTTTGCAATTGGATACAAGTTTGTGGTGGTCAAAACTTGGCCTCCTGTCACCTACATGTCCTGCTGCATCCCCACTTGCTCTGACTACTCTTCCACTAAATCACATTTTTCTTCTGAACCACGTCTTTTCTACACTAGTGGTTCACTGGTATAGACTGTCAGGTCAAACTACTTTAGTGACAATAGAGAATTGTTCACATCCATTATGAGAATTCATGATGCGTAATTCCACAACTGATTTAAGACACGAGAATCTACCTATCTCTTAATTTAGACAGCAGAGAGGTTTTCAAAATGTAAAACAATATCATTCTTTTGAATTTTTTGATTATGGAAAATAAAGTTTTTTGAAAATAAATTTCATGAGAATTTAATGAGATTATTTTATATTAGTTAATAAAAAACCAAACATTGCAAATGTCTTAGTTTTAATTTTAAATATACTAACTATCATAAGATATAAACTGTATGAATGAAAGTTCGGGGATGCTCAGTAATTTTTAAGAATATAAGGAGTCCAAAGGCAAGGTGTTTAGAAACACCTACTCTCCATCATTTTACTGGCCTTGTGGGGACAAGGGAGAAAATGGGGCTTTCCATGTAGTCTTTTTGCTCCCTGACTCTGACAACTGTATTCCCTTTTCAATGTTTTGCATTTGCAGGGTAGAAGGGAATAAGAATGATACAGGGAAGAGAAGAAAATAGATGTTATGTGGATTACAGTCTCCTTTTAGACAATCACTTGAAAATGGAACAGGAAACAATGATACAATATTTTCTTCATTTACTAAAATCGAGTAACAAATAAGATAAATTGTTTATAATTGTGATGGGTTTTGTTAAGTACTGAAAGAGCCTCTCAAGACTTCACTAAGAGAACAAGTTCATTGTGTTTTATAGACAAAGTAACTTGAAGAAACAGTTGATGATAGTACTTCAGTGAGTCACTGCCTGTTAGTGACTAGGTCAAGAACCAAACTTGTTTGCAGCCCATAGATGTATTGTACTATTTTGTGTCACCAAATGAGTGTTCTGTGCATATTTTCAATTTTGATAAACCGTATTTAAATAGCTCTCAATGCATAATGCTATTGCTTTGAAAAAAGCCTTTCAGGTGACTAATAAATCTGGATAGGATCACTAAGAAAATGTAAAGCTATGTCTAGTATTTAGCAAAATGTAAGATATAGCTGTTTAAGTGAACTTTCAAAACAAATTTTCCATGAATTTATCAGCCCATTTCAATAGCCTAAAAAACTCTTGATTTGGAGATTCTGGTGGGATTATAATTATACATCAACTTTTAAAATCACATCATCATTCAGTTAATAGACTGTGATGATAAAAATCACAGTATCCCCTAGTGTACACTAAAATTGTTTATCAGAATAATTTATGCAAATTACTTATAGAGTTAATATATGTTAAGTATGTTTAATTACACTATGGAATTTAGTTTGCTGCAGAGCACACAATTATTTTTAATTACAGAAACAGATATTTTGGAGATGTACATTCATCCTGTTATACTAACAGTTAATACTGCTTCTTTGCTTTTTTCCTTGTTTCCAGTAATAAAGAAACCAGATTAATAATTGGTGCCCAAATCTTCTTGTTGCTGAAAAGCTTTTATATCTTTTAATGTTAGCATTCTGTGTTTTAAGAAGGAACAAATGGTTATGTAAAATGCATACTTATTACCAAGAGATGGTAAGAAAACTAACAGAAGAAAGAGTTTAAAGATGTAGTGATATTCACCACTAAGAAGAATAACTAGGGCAATAAATAAAAGAAGGCAGTAATTTTTATTTTTATCACAAGCTGTTCTTTACTACTTGATTTTAAATCATATATTGTATATGTGACTTTGATTAAATTTTAAGTGTAAGAAACTTATACTTTTGTGCACAATTTCACTCAAAATCTTTTGGCATCTATATTTTCCTATTATTTCTATTTCTGTAGAAAGGATGTCTGAACAAAGAATGATCAAGCGTTAATGACAGATCTCATGATATCAATAAACATAGGAACTTTCAAATTTCAGAAAAAAAACTCTGTTGCTCTCCTACTGTTTATTCATATCATTATGTTAGGTACTAGATTTGTAATATATACACCTATGGGCCTGAAATCACATCTCAACCAAAAACACTTGGTAATAATATTATTTTCTTTGTGTCAAAGAATGAATTTACAAATGACCTTTGAATTTGCTTATGATATACAAGCTATCCTTGGAAGGGGTACATTTTTAATATAATGATTACATAGGAAACATATACTACAGATAGAAAATGAATTCTAGTGAAACTCACAATTATATAATTTTATTAAACCACTTTATGTAAAGATATTATTACTAATAATCAATTATGATATCATGTAAAACTTCAGATTAAAAGTGTTTATGTAGGTATTTATATATTTTTAAAAACCTACATTTTATTAATGGTAGAATAGGTTAATCAAATTAAATACACTTTTTTATAACTAATGTTTCTTAGAGTGCTATTTTGATGATAGTAATACAAATCTCTCAAAACTCATACACATGCATTGCAGTTGTTTAGTAAGGAAATTTTATAAATATATGAGCATCAAACTAAGGTCAATATGGATTCTAATGCTTTTAAATAAACGTTAAAATAATTATAAGTTTTTTGATTAATGGATTATAATATTCTGTAAATACATATTATGAAAACCATGAATAACAATAGCACGTTATTTATTTACCATCAGTACTATCATATAGGGTTACCATACATTATATTCATTCTACTTTGGAATGATTAAAGATTGTTAGTTTTTTAATTTTGAGAACTTCTGAACAAAAATATCATCTTGTTATAAAGTAAATCTATGTTAATTCTTATGTGGAATCTCATTATCTCAACAGTTATCTTCTGTACTATTTCTTAATCATTGTTTTCTCATATGTTAAATATCCTTTTTGGTGGGAGGGAGGCTGGCAATCAAATTCATGGCCTCTCGTGTGCTAGTCAAGTGTTCTGTCAATGAACCACATCCCATCCCAAAATACTACCTTTCTAATAAGGCTTTTCTCAACCAAGTCCTCTGCACTATACTTGGAACTTTGAATTATACAACATTTAGGAATGTATCAGTGTGGTTATTGTGTTAATTTGATCAATATTACTATGTTACTGCTTTTAGCTGAGAAGTAACTTCCTGAATTATCTTCACAAAATTATCTCTCAGTAAATGTTGACCTCTAATTAGCCAAGATAAGCCTTACATCCTGACCTTTGATTAACCAAAAATTCCCCAGTCACCTCACGGGCATCTACTACATTACAAAGTATTTCAATGTTAAGAAGCATTCTCTTCATCTTTGCATCCGCTCAGGAACTGTATTAGTACTTTCTTCATAGTAGATATTTTAAACCTGTTTGAAAATAATCTTTGTTACTGTGACAAAGTCCTCTAATGATACCATGAGAACAGATACATTTGCATCACTTAAGGCGCTAAGCTTAATTTAAACACTTCGCATTATTTCTTAGCTGATTTGATCCTCACAACTCCATGATATGCATGTTAGTCTTATCACTGTGTGACAAGAAAAAAGAAGGGGTTAATATTTTTTCTTGGCATTACCACAACTAAGAGCATTTTGAAATAGGCTATTGAACATAAGTATGTATCCCATGTAATACTGCCAATTGTTTTTAATGAATGCATCTGACAGAAAGTACTTTCTTCTATAAAGAGTTATCATAAATTTAGTTTAATGATGGTTATACCAGATCAAACACTGAAAAACCTAATGTACAATGTTCTCAAAAATGACTATGTATTGTGCAAGAGTACATAAGATCATCCACTGAAGCCTGTGAGAAAATGTAGGACTTCCAATTCTATTATACTTATTACCTGCTCCTTTCCTGCTTCTTGTCCTGTTGTGTTTAATATATAAATGCAAATATACTAAACTAGTATATTCATATGATTTATAAGTGAATATAAATTCTTGATGGTACTATCAGCCACAAAGTTTGGAAATCATTATTTTATAGAAACTACCCAAAATTTAGAGAAAACAAAGGAATATGTTCATCTTTTTCTGAGTCTTCTTTCCTCATCTGTATAATGGGAATATGAAGGTCCATGTAGTCATGTTTCAATGACTAATTGAGTAATAGGTGCATGAATTTTTAAGACAGTAGAGAAAAATCACTTATTATTCAAGGGTCACTGCCCAAACTTTTCAAATGACATTTTGAGAATCTGTTACAAAGCTAGATGAGAAACACTTATTTAAGTAATCTTTTGGGCCCCTTTACTATAAAGTCATCAGGTTGCTGTGGCATGGTGGGAATGGAACACACAACAGCTGGGAGGCAGTAATTTCCCAGATGGTTTTTGTCTACCACCCCACTTCCCGCTGCTGATATTTCTGAAGTACAGTTAAAAACTTTTATGAAGCCACACTAAACTCAAGTCAACCAGATCTGAGCTTGATTCCAACAAACAAACAAGTAACAATAAAATCTGAAAAAGAATAAGGTAATTTTTTTCTTTAAAAGCCCAATGCTTTTTTTTTTTTTCAAAAACATAGCAGTTCACATAGGCATATTATTGAACAAATTTTTTTTTACGTACAAGGAAGCATTTTGGGTTTTCCCTATTTGCTGAGTTCCAGGAAATAAGCAACACAAAACACTCTGAAAAATACCAAGATAAATATTTTTCTTTCATAAGTTTTCTTAAGAATTGGAATTTAATAATTACAAAATATCAAAGTAGACAATGAGGTTGGATATAAATCAATACACAAAAATCAGTAGCTTTTCAATATACCAACAATGAATAAGCTGAGAAAGAAGTCAGGAAAACTGTCCCATTCAAAATAGCCTCAAAAAATAAAATAACTATGCATAAACTTAACCAAGGAGGTGAAAAACCTCTACAATGAAATCTATAAAACCTTGAAAAATAGATTGCAGAAGACATGCAGAGATGGAAAGACCTCCCATGCCCATGGATTGGCAGAATTCATATCATGAAAATGGCTATGCTATTAAAAAATAAAACCTGTAGATTCAATGTACTGCCCTTTAAAACTTCCAATACCATTATTTACAGAATTATTAAAATCTGTCCAAAAATACATATAGAAGCATAAATAACGAAAGTAATCCTAAGCAAAAGGAATAACATTGAAGGATCAGAATTCTAATTATACTATAAGCCATAGTAATAAAAACACTATGGACTGGCACAAAAACAGGCATATAAATAAATGGAACTCAATAGAAGGTCCAGAAATAAAATCATAAAACTAATCTTTGACAAAGGGGCCAAACTCATACATTGGAGAAAAGACAGCCTCTTCAACAAATGGTGTTGCAAGAACTGTCTATCTGCATGCAAAAGACTGAAACTAGATCCTTATCTCTTATGCTGTAGAAAACTATACACAATATGCGTCAAAGATCATAGTGTAAGACTTCAAACTACTACAGGAAAAATAGAGCAAACTCTGGAGATATGGTAAGAGGCAATTATTTTCTGAATGGGATGCCAGTTACCCAGAAAATAAGAGCAAGTATTGGCAGATAGAATTTCATCATGTCAGAAAATTTCTGCTCATCAAACAATTACCAGAATCAAGTAGCAGCCCACAGAATTAGAGAAAATCTTTGACAGCTATACAACAAATAACGTATTAATATCCAGAATATATAAATAATTTTTTAAAAAGTAAACAGCAAAAGAACAAATCCAATTAATAAATAGGCAAAAGAACTGAACAGAGTTCTCAGAAGAAGAAATCCAAATGGCTAATAAATACATGAAGAAATGTTTATTATACTTAACTATAAAGGAAATGCAAATCAAAACTACACTAAGATTTCCTTTCACCCCAGTCAGATTGGCAATCATCAAGAAAATAAATAACAACTAATGCTGGCAAGGATGCAGAGAAGAAGAAACCCTCATATACTGTTGGTGGGAATGTAAACTAGTACAACCATTATGGAAATCAGTATGGAGGTTCCTTAAAAACCAGAAATAGACTGACTTTATAACCCTACTACCCCACTTCTGGGCATATATCTAAAGGAATATAAATCACTACATAAGGAAGATACCTGCATACACATTTTTATTCAAGATCTCCTTACAATAACTAGATACCTGCATACCCATATTTACTGAAGGTCTCTTCACAATAACTGAACTGTGGAAACAGTTGAAGTGCCCAACAACTGATCCATGGATAAAGAAAGCATGATGTGTGTGTACGTGTGTATATGCATATATGTGTATATATGTAAATATATATGTATATTCACCACATAGTATTACTCAACCATAAAGAAAAAATGAAATTATGCCATTTGCATGCTCACATATAAGGAATCATTACAATGAAAACCTCTCATATTATTAATTCAAAAGTAAAATAAAAATTTAAAAAACACTAAATTGTAAGTAGAATTTTGTAGAATCTTACTTTTCAAAAAGAACATTATATATTTCACCAAAGAACACTTTATCACTGTATTTATATATTATACACATATATGTATATATATTTGATTCTAAGATGCTTGTTCTTTGAGTTATTGGTCTATGAAAAATGATGTATTCATAAGCCTTGCTTTAGGATATAAGCATTAATATAGGGAATAAAATTTAAAGATAGATGTTGGTATATTGCTATAAGTGGTGATGGGATACAAACTAAGTTTAAAGGAAAGTACCATGAGTACATTCAAGATTACCTCATATAGTATACACTCAAAACACCTGTGTCCTCATTTCTGTTGCTCATCCCCTTTACAAGACCTACTTTGTGGATTTTCCATTACACAGTGAAAAGTGATAGGAAGATGGAGGTGATAAAAAAGGATATAATGTTACCTTACTGTTGCTCTCATATTTCATCAGGGTTTGCATTGTGATGCTGCTGACAATATGACAGACAAGTATTTTAAATCACCTTCCTAACACAAAGTTGATACAAAGCATTTGTTGAACAAAATACAAAAAATATTCTTGTAAGCAAATAAGGAGGAATCAAAGAACATAAAATCTCCAGAGACAAATCTTGAGAGAAAGTGACAATCAAATGTGGCTGTCAGGTACACAATTGTCAACACCAGTTATCAAGGATCTTCAGTTACAAAGGTGATAATGAACAAAAGAAACATCTGCAGAATTTGGGAGTTGTACACAAAACTAAAATGACTCTCATGTATACCAGTACAGTAATGTGCACATATGTACAATAGCATCTGAAAAGTCAGAAATTAGACAATGATGAATGTGTAGCAACTGAAATACTTATCAATATTTTAGATAGATAGATTGATAGATACGTATCAACTAATAGTTATCTTTAAATGCACTTAGCAAAGATAATACTGGGAAAGTTGCAAAAGTATTCAGAAAGGCTGGTACTGTTTATGAATAGTATTAAGGCATGCTAAACAGTGCTATCTATTGCTTAAAGATGCTTACATACGTAAGAGGAAGATGACAATTACAAATTAAATGGCTAGTTCTGAGGGGATGAGTTAATAATGTAATTTGGAGGTGTGACATATTGTTTCAGTTCTATAGATATGTTTCTATTTTTAAACTGGGTTGAGTACATAGAAGCTTACTTCATGATTCTTTATGTCTTTGTTTTGTTCCCACTATTTGATAATATGTAAATAAATTAATTCATCTGGGGAGAGGGTTCTTTGGGTGATTCCTAGCAGTTCCTTTAATTTTAATTATTATTATGTTTAGCATTTTGTAGTTGTGCTTTTCTGGTTCTCCAATGTACTGTAGAATCAATTTTTCTAACAGGTGATTCAACTTTATTTTTTGAGTTTCAAAGCAATGACTTGAGTTTAAACAATATTTTGACACAGAGTTTCACAAACTTTAAATTCATTGTGAAGAGCTCTCATATTGTGAATTATAAAGAGAAATTTTGGTTTTTAGAGTATAAAGTTATTTTGTATCTTTATGTTTTTATTCCTTAAGAAGATCTAAATTGATGACTTTGCAATGCTTCCCTTTAAAGGTTTTACTCATCCTGCGCTGTGCCTCCAAATATGTTCTTCTCCTAGGCCAAGGTTGGCAGAAGTAATGAGAGCAGTTACTGTGTTGTTGACTATAGTAGATACTGGAATTAAAATAGTGCCTATTATAAGGATGCAAACAAAGTATTCAATTAATATTGATGACTAAAAAGTGCTGTTAGGAAGTGAAGTGAACAAGTGCTTGGATAGTCAACTTCTTCGAAAAGGAAAAGCATTAGGTATTGTCGTTATCAGCTCCATCATTATCATAGGACCATTACTGTAAATTTTCCACAGACTGTGCTCTTTGTGTACTCATTAGGACTACCTCAGCAGCATTAACATGGCCCCAGCTCCACTTCCAAAATCTGATTCTAAGGAAAAATTAATTTCAAACCTAAAGTTGCTATACAAGTGAGCATATTGGAGGTTGTTATTTTAAGGATGACTATTTTACTATGCACTCAGGTAGACTGTAAGCTAGTTTACACATTGTTTGAAAATGGGGTCTTCTGGTAACTTTGCTGGTCTTATTAAAGGAAAATTACTATATTTAGTTTGGCTTACATACATACCATGTATGATTTATCAATTTTATGATGTTACACTCAAGTATAACCTGTTGAATATGTCAAAATTTTTGTCATATGAAAGCTGCATAAATAGACTGTAGCATTTAAGGATCAGCATTATGGATACTGTACAATAGAAGCAGAGACACGAGGGTTAGTATAGATTTTTCTGGATCAAATCCTGCACGAAATAAATTATATTCTATTTTAGAAACTCTGTACTTACTTTAATTCACTTGGATAACATATTAGCTTTAAATATTATAGTGAATTGTTGAATTACTGAGTAATCAAATAATAATAGATTCTGAGAAAGGCTTATATTAACATCCCAAAATTCTTGAAATAGCAATATAGTCAATAATATATGTCCTTAAAATTACAAGTGCACACATTCACATATATATAACTATTTCTACTTGTTGTCCATATTTCATTACTTTAACCTTACATGTGAAACAATTGTCTGCTTTGTATGCAATACCTCGACTGCTCTTTCTACAGAGGTGATGTAAAATTTCTACTTGAATAGCAATAAATCATGTTAATTCAGCCCTAGTCAAACAAACTGTGATAGAGAGGATGGAGGAAGAATAGGAATGAGAGCCATCAAAACAAACCATTGAGTATAAAAATCTGTCCAATTGAAGCAATGCCCTGGTATTGGGTCAAGTACTTCTAGCTACGAAACAGTAACACAGATCAGCCAGAGTGTTTGTGCAATTATAATAATCTATTGATACTAAAACAAGATGAAGTAATTCCATGAATTTTGATTTTAGTACAGTCTTTTCTTACAAATTCAGTGAGCACAGCTCAATTACTTTCAAAAATGAGGTGAAAATGGACCACTTGCTAAAGATTAATGAAGTAAAAATGATTCACATTGGAATTCTAAGCAGTCTATAGACTGACAAAATAAGAACTCACCTAACTCAGTCCTCTTTCCACCACATTCCGCCCAGAAAATGAAATCTAATGAGATAGGGGCACTATCAATACCTTCAGAATTAATTAACATCTGTACCTAACACCAACTTAAGTCTCTCTTAGGCTGCATTTTCCTAAGGACACTTGCTGACCCAGATGTGCATTTAATAAGTACAGTCTGGGAAATGAAAATGTCTATTTTTGTCTATGTCTCTTTATATTTTTAATTCTCTAAAAACTTAAGAAATTAATAAACAAAGGGAAAAGGTAAAACATTCTTTTTGCATATATGTGAAACAAAATTTTAGAAATCCTCAATATCATAAAGAAGTTAGACTGCAAAATCTGGGAGATATTTACCCTCTTTGTCCAGTATTATTCCTTGGATAAATTATGGCTTTTGATCCTAGTATAAAAGTTAAAGGCTATGGGTCCCAGCTATGATTGAATCTAGCACAGGTGTTCAGCAGTCTATAATCACTTTATGGATCCAACAAAATGTTTTTTCTTAGTGGAAAATAAGGGGTTCTATTTGAACAATGCTTTCCCTTTCTATAGAGAAGGTTTGTGTGTGATTCTTAATCTCCATCAAAGTGTAATTGGGCACTAAAAGAAACAGATTTGTTGTTGTCGACCTTGTGATAGGCACTGCAAAGAGCCAGGGAAAGACATGATTCATTGGTTTTAATCATGTTCAATACTTAGTCAATTCAGTATTCCCATAAATGGAGGGAAACAGTAATTTAAATAATCCACCATAGCAGATGATTCAAAATAATTTGCAACTGAATTTTAATATTTTTTTCAGCACATTTGGCACAGCTGTCTTTTAATACTGCATGCCACATATTTTACAATTTTAAATACCTTATAATTATGAAATGCTTTTATGTATAGTGACTTTTCCTTTTTTGTATTAGTCTACTAAACCTCATTTTATGCATCCCACTTCAAATGCCGTGTCCTCAGAATTGACTCTTGCTTCTTCAAGATTACATTCATCTCTTCTCTGCTGTTTTCATAGCTCACTATACTTCCTTTTCATACCAAATGTGAGTGAGCTTTGTATGAATTCAAGATTATCCATGATCATCTCTCTCCAGTTATCCTGCAAAGTACATGAGGCCAAATACCTACATTTACTGCTGGTAATTGTATCCCAAGATACTCAATACCTAGTGAGTACTTCCTAAAGGTACAATAATCATTAGTTTAATGAATGTATGTAGGAATTAATACATAGATTGATTTAATCTGAATTACTGCTTTGAGAGATCAAACAGAAATTTTTATTATCCATTTTCTAGACAGTGTGAAACAGCACAGATTATATTGGCAAATGGACCATTCTGCCACTAACCATCCTCAGGCCTTGGCAAACTACTTGTCTTTTGCCACTTCTGTTTCATCATCTGTAGAAATAATGATAATAATTTTCTGACAAAACACAATATGTGTAAAGAGCTACCACAGATAGTGGAACAATAAAAGATCAAATATTTTCTATATTTTACAAAACAATTTATATTATTATTATTAAGTAAATTAAGGCATAGAAAATTTAATGAACCACTTCAAACACATAATGTAAAATAAGGTAGTATTTTAGGTAACAGAATGGTTTACAATGCCTACTTCCAAGATAAATTAACAATTTGTCAACCTTTTGACTATAACATTTAAATACTGATAAGATTTCTCTGCTGTATCTTCCCAATGATATAATTGAGGAAATGAGGAAGAAACATATATGCTCTGTGTCCCAAAGGAACAAGCCTGTATAATAAAGTAATGTACTAGCAAAGTAATAAAGTAATGTCTAATTCATAGTGCTCCTAGCCTTTTCTACATTGTGAACTGGAATTGCTGCACAAGCTACTTTAATTCATCTACCTGTCCTCTGTAAGTACGGCTTCCATTTCTCTTTTCATTACATAAAAAAGAAAGGATATGTATGTTGAGTTGCTTTGTATCAAAATGATCCTACAAACTGTTCAACCTTACAAGGGTAAATTTCTGTGATTTGATAGTATTTAAATCACATCCTTTTTCATTTTTAAATTGTTTTATTGTGCTGGGGCAATAAAAATTGTGGCATTTACAAAAATTCTTACAATAAATCAAATATGTCATAGTTGAATTAATTCCCTCCACAATTCTCCTTTATCACCCCTTGCCCCATTTCTGGAATAGTTTCTACAGGTCTCATTTTTCCATTTACATACATGTGTACACAATATGTGTAGGATATTCAGTTTCCAACATTCTTTCCCCACATCCTCCACCCTCCCACTGATACCAACCCCCCAGACAGGACCTGTTCTGCCCTTCCGTTCTCCAGTTCTTTTGAAAATGACATTTTCATTTGTTTAAGATAGCTGTACAAGGAGTTTCCTCATATCATTTCTATGTATATAGGTATTATAACCTGAGTTGTCCAAACCCCATCATATTAAATGCCTAAATGTTTGTTTTCAGTGAGAACAAACTTTTGTTTTTTTTATTTTTTTATTCATTTATTCACAGGTGCGTATATTGTTTGGGCCATTTCTACCTCCTGCCCCCCACCCCATCCCTCTCCATCCCACCCACCCTCACTTCCAGGCAGAACCTGTTCTGCCCTTATCTCTAATTTTGTTGAAGAGAAGACATAAGCAATAATAAGAAAGACAAAGCAAACGTTTTTGCTAGTTGAGGTAAGGATAGCTACACAGAGAGAGTGCTAACATTGTTTCCGTGTACAAATGTGTTAGAACCCAAGTGGATTCATCTCTGCTTGACCTTTTCAGTTGTTCCTGATATCCTTCCCATATTGACCTCTGTCACGTATTAGTTCCTTTGCAGTGGGAACATCAAATACTTTCATGTTTTGGGTTTTCTACCTATCCCCATAACTAGTATGTGCTCTCCCCTTAGCGTGTGACCCAAGCCCAACAACATTAGTGCATTTGCCCTAGATCTAAAGTCCACATATGAGGGAGAACATACAATTTTTGGTCGTCTGAGCCTGACTAACCTCACTCAGAATGATGTTTTCCAATTCCATCCATTAACTTGGGAATAATAAGATTCCATTCTTCTTCATGCCTGAGTAAAACTCCATTGTGTATAAATACAACATTTTCTTAATCCATTCTTCTGTAGTGGGGCATCTTGGCTGTTTCCATAACTTGGCTATTGTGTATATTGCTGCAATAAACATGGGTATGCAGGTGCCTGGCGTAACCTGTGTCACAGTTATTGGGTATATCCCCAGGAGTAGGATTGCTGGATCATATGGCAGATCCATGTTTACATTTTTTAGAAGCCTCCACATTTTTTTCTATAGTGGTTTCAGTAGCTTGCATCCCCACCAGCAGTGTACAAAGGTTCCTTTTTCCCCACGTTCTTGCGAACACCTGTTGTTGGTGGTGTTTTTGATGATGGCTATTCTAACAGGGGTGAGGTGGAATCTTAGTGTGGTTTTGATTTGCATTTCTTTTATGGCTAGAGATGGTGAGCATTTTTTCATGTTTTGAATTTCTTCTTTTGAGAAAGTTCTGTTTAGTTCAGTTGCCCATTTCTTTACTGGTTCATTGATTTTGGGAGCGTTTATTCTGTTCCACTGGTCTTCATGTCTGTTTCTGTGCCAGTACCATGATGTTTTTATTGCTATTGGTTTGTAATATAGTTTGAAGTTGGGTATTGTGATACCACCAGCATTGCTCTCTTTGCTGAGTATTGCCTTGGCTATTCATGGTCTTTTGTGTTTCCAAATGAATTTTAGGATACATTTTTCAATCTCTGTGATGAATGTCATTGGGATTTGATGGGAATTGCATTATACAAGTAGATTGCTTTTGGTAGTATGGCCATTTTTACTATGTTGTTTCTACTACTCCATGAGCATGGGAGATCTCTCCACCTTCTGTAGTCTTCCTCAATCTCTTTCTTCAAGGGTTTGTAGTTCTCCTTATAGAGGTCATTTACATCCTTTGTTAAGTTTACTCCTAGGTGTTTGATTTTTTTTTTTTTGAGGCTATTGTAAATGGAATAGTTTCCATATATTCCTTCTCAGTTTGTTTGTTATTGGTTTATAGAAAAGCTAATGATTTTTGTAAGTTGATTTTGTATCCTGCCACCTTGCTGAAGCTGTTTATGGTGTCTAGGAGTTTTTGGGTAGAAATTTTTGTTTCTTTAAGATATAGGATCATATCATCTGCAAACAGGGATATTTTGACAGTTTCTTTACCTATTTGTATTCCTTTTATTTCTTTTTCTTGCTTAATTGCTCTGAGCAGGAATTCCAGTACTATGTTGAATAGGAGATGGGATAGTGGGCACACTTGTTCCTGATTTTAGGGGAAATGGTTTCAGTTTTTCTCCATTAAGTCTGATGTTGGCTGCAGGTTTGTGATATATAGCCTTTACAATGTTGAGGTACTTTCCTTCTATTCCTAGGTTTCTTAGAGCTTTCATCATGAAGTGGTGTTGGATCTTGTGAAAGGCTTTTTCGGCATCTATTGAGATGATCAAGTGGTTTTTGTCTTTGCTTCTATTAATGTGCTGTATTACATTTACAGATTTGCATATGTTGAACCACCCCTGCATGCTTTGGATGAAGCCGACTTGGTTGTGGTGAATGATCTTTTGGATGTGTTGTTGGATTCAGTTTGCCATTACTTTATTGAGGATTTTTGCATTGATGTACATTAAAGAGATTGGCCTATAGTTCTCCTTTTTGGAGGTGTCTTTGTTTGGTTTTGGGATGAGTGTAATACTGGCTTCATAAAATGAGTTAGGCAGTGTTCCTTCCCTTTCTAATTTGTGGAAAAGTTTAAGGAGAGTCAGTATTAGTTCTTCTTTAAACGTCTGATAGAATTCAGCAGAGAATTCATCAGGTCCTGGACTTTTCTTTTTTGGGAGACTCTTTATTGCTGCTTCAATTTCATTTTGTGTTATAGGTCTATTTACGTGATTGATATCCTCTTGGTTAAATATTGGATTGTCATAAGTATCTAGAAATCTGTCCATTTCTTCAAGATTTTCAAAGTTATTAGAATATAGGTTCTCAAAATACTCTCTGGTGATTTCTTGGATTTCCATGGTGTTTGTTATTGTCTCCCCTTTTGCAATTCTGGTTTTACTGATTTGGGTTTTATCTCTCCTCATTTTCTTCAGGTTTGCCAGGGGTCTGTCAATCTTATTTATTTTTTCAAAGAACCAGTTTTTTGTTTCATTGATTCTTTGTATGGTTTTTTTTGTTGTTGTTGCTGTTTCTATTTTATTGATTTGGGCCCTTATTTTTATTATTTTTCTCCTTCTGCTTGTTTTGGGATTTGCTTGTACTTATTTTTCTAGGAGTTTGAGATGTAGCATTAGGTCATTGATTTGAGATCTTTCTGTCCTTTTAATATATGCACTCATTGCTATAAACTTTGCTCTTAGGACTGCATTTGATGTGTCCTAGAGGTTCGGGTAGGTCTTGTTTTCATTTTCATTAACTTCCAGGAACATTTTGATTTCCTCTTTTATTTCATGAGTGACCCATTCATCATTGAACATTGTGTTGTCCAGCTTCCAATTGGTTGCATGTTTTTTACTGTTGTTTTTGTTGTTGAATTCTAGTTTTAATGTGATGTGATCAGATAGAATGCATGGGGTCATTTCTATTTTCTTATATTTGCTAAGGCTTGCTTTGTGCCCTAAGATATAATCGATTTTTGGAGAAGGTTCCATGGGCTGCTGAGAAGAATGTATATTGTGCAGATGTTGGATAAAATATTCTGTAGACATGAGCTAGGTCTATTTGATGTATGGTGCGATTTAGTTCTAGAATTTCTTTGAGTTTTTGTTTGGATGACCTATCTCTTGGTGATAGGGGGGAATTAAAGACTCCCACTACCACTGTGTTGGCATCTGTATATGCTTTTAGGTCCTTCAGAGTATGTTTGATGAAATTGGGTGCATTGACATTGGGTGCATATAGGTTGGTAATTGTTATTTCTTTTTGGTGTACTTCCTCTTTTATTAGTATTGAGTGTCCTTCTTTATCTCATTTGGTCAATGTAAGCTTGACGTCTCCTTTGTCTGATATAAGTATTGCTACTCCTGCCTGTTTTGGGGCCATTGCCTTGGTAAATATTCTTCCAGCCTTTTACCCTAAGCCAGTGCTTGTTTCTGTCAATGAGATGGGTCTCCTGAAAGCAACAAATTATTGGGTCTTCCTTTTTAATCTAGTTTGCCAAAAGGTGTCTTTTGATGGGGGAATTAAGTCCATTAACATTAAGTGTTAGAATTGATAGGTATGTGGTGAATTCTGTCATTTAGTTGTTTTTGTTATTTAAGGGTTTTATTGTGTGTAGCTGGATCAGTGTTACTCTCTACTTTCTTGCCTTTTCTTCTCCTTTGGTTTGCAACTGCCTGTCCTTTCCTGGTTTTTGCTTGTTTTCATTTTCTGTGCACAGACTTCTTTGAAGAAACTTTTGTAGTGGTATTTTGGTGGTCATACATTGTTTTAGTTTCTGCTTATTATGGAAGACTTTTATTATGTTATCTATTTTGAATGATAGTTTTGCTGGGTAGAATATCCTAGGGTTGAAGTTATTTTCATTCAGTGTCCAGAATATCACACACCACGCTCTTCATGTTTTTGAGGTTTCTGTTGAAAAATATACTGTGATTTTGATGGGTTTACCTTCATGTGTTATTTGTTTTTTCTCTCTTAGAGCCTTCAATATTTTTTCTCTAGTCTCTGTGCTTGGTGTTTTAATGATAATATGTTGTGGGTTAGTTCTATTTTGGTCAAGTCTTTTTGGTGTCCTGGAGGCTTCCTGTACCTGAATGGGTATAGTTTTCTCTAGATTTGGGAAATTTTCTGTTGTTATGTTGTTGAATATAATCCAAATTCATTTTGCTTGCACCTCTTCTTCTTCAATGGCCATGATTCTCATGTTTGGTCTTTTGATGGAATCGGTGAGTTCTTGCATATTCCTTTCACAGGTCTTGAGTTGCTCGATTAAAAGCTCTTCAGTTTTTCCTTTAATTCTCATTTCCTCTTCAAGTACTGAGATTATGTCTTCTGCTTATTCTAGACCACTGAAGTGGCCTTCCTTTGTGTTTTGTATTTCTGTTTCATTATTTTTTTGGGGGGGTTTTCCATATCATGGGCCAATTTTTTACCTTAATTTATCTCTGTATTTATGTTGTTCTGTGTTTCACTTTGGTATTTATTTAGGGCACCTATGAGTTCATTTATTTGTTTTTATGTCTTCTCATATTCTTTATTTTTATTGTCTTGGAATTTCTTGAGTGCCTCTTGTATGTTTTGGTTGAACATGTCTAGTAACATCTCCATGAAATTCTCAGTGATTACTTGCAGGATTTCTTCTCTCAGAGTGTTCTTGTGGGCTTTGTTGGGTTCCTTGACATAGTTTATCTTTGTTTTGTTGGAGTCTGGAACTGGGTATGTGTTTTCTTCATTTCTCTCTGAATCATGTATTAATTTATTTTTGGGGGGAGAATCGTTTCCATCCCTTTTTCATCTTCCAATCACTCCACTTGGTGCTGTTTCTGTCCCTGGTCTGTGTGCAATTTATTATTAGCTAACTAGCTAACTTACAATAGTAAAACTAAGAAAACAAACAAAGAAAGAAAAAAACAGAGAGCGAGAACCAAAGAAATCAACAGGGAGAGGTGGTAGACAAACAAACACATAAAAAAAGAAAGAAAGAAAGAAAGAAAGAAAAAATTCCAGGTTCAGGAACAATAGAATTTCAGTTTTAGTAGTTCTGGTGTTACTCTTTCAGCATCCAGTCCTGCTCTTGACATTTAAGCAGAAGTTCTGTCTCTTTCAGTGGCAGCTGCTTAGTCAGCTCCTCCCTCAGTGAGGTGTGCTTTGTCGTCAGGTTCCAGAAATCAGCTCTGTGGCCCACTAGCCAATCTGCTTTGGGGTTAGGTTTTTGCTGTATTGGTTTATTGGGGGCTTGTTTCTGTGTCTCATGCCCTTTATCTGGGGCAAGGTCAGAGATCTATCATCTGTCTCTCTGCTGTCAGCGTGTTATGCTGGTTTGCTGACTATTTATCAATTTTCCAATGTCATTTGACTTTGGATGTTGCTCACTGGCACAGGAGATGAGTTTTGTGGACTGCTATCTGCCTTATTTCAGGCAGTGGGTTATTACCCACCCACTGTTGGCCCTTCTGCCTTTCTAGTCTTTGTTTACTGAAAGTTCACATGGAGATCAGCTCTTTGCCCTTCACCTTTTCTCCTGTGTGCTCAGAGCTCCTTGCCCTCTCTGCTGTGTGTTCCTTTTCAGTTCTTTGTTTATTGTTCAGTTTTTTGTTTTGTTTTGTTTTGTTTTGTTGTGGGATGGGGGTCAGTCTGTCCAGGGGGCTATGCTGGTTTATCCCAGGGTTAGCTGTGGGAATACCATGTGCTGCTTATTTGCTCACCTGTTGGTCTGCATATCCCAGGCAAGTTTGAAGCTGGCATCTTGTGACAGAGGAGCCCTCCTGTTTTCCCAGTGTAATGTGGCATGGAGAAGCTGTGTATGGGCTGGGGGTTCAGGGTGTCAGAGTTTTGATTCTTCTTGGTGTTTTTTTTTTTTCCTGCCAAGTGTGGCTCTAGTGTCTCAGCAAAATTTTTGATTTATGAAGCTCACACTGTCTGCTTCTGCCCTCTAGTTGCCATCTTGGATCCTTTGAGAACAGATTTTATGAGAACAAACAAACAGTATCACCTCAAAGAAGAAATAGTTTATCATTAATAAATATATTAAAATACACTAAAAATAAGCAAAGAATTTAAGTAAGCATTTCTCCTATAAAGACATGTAAATGGTGAATAAACACACAAAAAGATGCTCACATCATTAGCTATTAGAGAAATGCAAATCAAACCACAACAAGATAGCACTTTAGATCCACTAAGTTGGTTATAATTATTTTAAGAAGACAGACAATAAGAAGTATTTGAGATGATGATGAGAAATTGGAATTCTCATGTATTGTTGATGGGAACCTAAATGGTGCACTCACTTTGAACAACAGATGTGCAGGTCCTCAAATGTTAATTTAACAAAGACTCATATGATCTTGAAATTTCATTCCTAAGTATATACTCACAAAAAAATGAAAAGATATGCCCATAAAACTTGTACACAAACATCCACAGCAGAGCTGCATTCCTTTCAGGGGGCTTAGGTGGAAAATCCATTTCCTTGTGTCTTTGGGTTTCTAGAGGTAACCTGCAGTCCTTAGCTCATGTCTGTCTCCTGTCATGTCCTTTGCTCATGTTGCCATGTAACAATCAACAATGGTCATGGCTGGTGAGTGTTTCTTAGATCATGCCATTACTACTCTTACTCTCCTGCTTGTCAGATCCCTATAACTTTTGAACACTTAAGTAATTTAGCATGATCACCACCATCCTAAGGTTTGAAGCCTAACAATCTCAATTTCTTCAAGAAAATTTAATTTCCTTTTGCCATATTACAGAACATATGCACAGTTCCTAAGAATTAGGGATGTGGACATCCTTGGAGGGTAGTTATTCTGTCCTCCATGAATAACTATTCTTGCTTCTTTGATTTTTTAAAATCATTTCTAAGTTATTATTTTTAAGTTAAGCCTGACTCAACACATTGTATAGAGTGAAAATGATTTTTATACTTCTCATGTATTCTTACTTTTTCATGTAGTTATAAATCAAATAGTCATTAATTAAAGTAGTAGTAAATTAATTTTTGCATTAGAGGCCTATTTAAATGACATTCTGAAATACTGGAAGACATGAAAACAAATCCACAATATATCAGATATTTGATATGTATGCATATGTGTATGTGTACTTGTGTATATATTCTATTTAGTAACTTATTTCTTTATGAGTCACTAATAGTAACGTAGACCATAATGTTAACTGGAATAATTTATCTCTGGAGTCTAGAAATAGAATTAGAAATTATGCATGAAGGAGTATGTACATGTGTCCATCATATGCTTTCTTGTGTTCACATAGTGATTGCACTTTATACTTTATTTTTAGAAAACAAATTGAAAATATTTAGAAAATAAAGAAGTAATGTACTACAAGCACTATAAGCATACACATGATATAAGCTATTTTTTAAATCTTTGGATCACATATCTTTAAAAGTATATTTTTAATACATAGGTGATGAATTTTATTTTGCATAATATGTCTGAACATAAGTGTTCTATGAAGAAAGACACAGAGAACAGGTTTTCATTCACAGGAAAAGAATTTTGACTGAGCGGAGACATGTACACTGTGAGGGACAATGGTTTCAACATTTTCATATATACATATCATCTCTAATTTAAATCATTACTATTCTATTTTGTACCACAAACACTGTCTCTTGACCCTTTTCTTTACCTAAAATTGAAGTGCTGCTCTTAAAAGTCTAGAAAAATTTTCATGCTAATTAAGATTATTGGAATATACAGACTGAGATTTTATATATTTACATTTGCTCTTGCTATTAGATAATTTAAAAAGTGAATCTTGAGCAGAGTTCAGTGTTTACATGCCTATAATCTCAACTACTCTGGACGTAGAGATTGGGAAAGATAAAAAGTTTGAGGCAAGTCTGGCAAAATTGAGACCCTATCTCAACCAACAATCCCGGCATGGTACTGTGTGCCTGTGATCCCAACTATGCAGGAGGCAAAAATAGGAGGAAAATGGTCTGAACCTAGTATGGGAAAAAAATGCAAGACCTTATCTGAACTATAACTAAAGAAAAAAATGACTGGGGGCATGATTCAAGTGGTAGAGTGCCTGCCTAACAGGCATGAGGCCCTGAGTTCAAATATCAGTACAACTGCCAAAAAAAAAAAAAGAAAAAGAAAGTGAATCAAAGGGAAAAATACTTAGAGGAATAACAAAATGTTCTCATAGACTCAGGGCTGGTTCCTGACCAGCACAATTGAAAAGCAGGGGCAATCAAGAGAGTATAAAGAAGAGATAGCAAGTAGAAAAGTGGATTGCTATGTGGGGGAAAGGGTGGAGGAGGGATTCTCTGTGGTTGATGACAGGGCAAAGGATAAAGACTGGTGGGGTGGATGTGTTTTATACTGAGGGCAAAATGAAGCGTTGGCTTTTCCTCAATACTCTAGAATAAACTCTATTCTAAAATGTTTGTTTTATCTTAATAACATCACAGTTATATAGCCTCCCTCCCACACTCCAGCCTCAAGAAAACTATGAACTTTTATTGCAAGAATTCAAACAATTGATCATCAGGCAGATGGATAGACCCTAGATTAGTATGAGCTCCACCAATTGCTATAAAACCTAGAATATATTCTGTGAAATTACTATAGAATTATGCTAACTCCTGCTTTGTCTCCTCTCCTTTGTATTCTCCATTTGCTTCAGTGAACATAACACAAGGTCATGAAAGCAAGATGTCTCTCCCCTTTCTAGATCAGTGGCAGACATGGGAAAAGATGTCAGCAGTTAGTACTTCAAATCTAATCTTAAAGAAAATGGTTCTTCCAAGATTATTCTAAACTTACTATGCAGATATATTTTATTTTTCTATAAAAGTGATTTTTCTGATATTACTTGCACTTTAGAATAAATCATAATTTCATAAAATTAGAGCATACATATAGCCTTATATATTCATTAGTTAAATGACTAACTTTATCATACATTAAAAATATTTTTCCTATCTTCATTTAATACTACTCATATTTTATGAATGCATTTTCATTTCTTAAGCATTCTGGACCAAGTAATTGACTTATGAATTTATTGATGCATTCATTTCAAACATGAATTGAACTCTCATAATGAATCATATATTATGTTAAACAAGGAACATACGAAATCCAATACGACATATATTTTGTCTTCAGAGAGTACAACTTCTTGTTTGGGGTGAATTTAACTCAGAGCTTAGCAATGGCTTCTGCATCTAATTGGTATTTTCATGGATTTTTGCCAGTTCTTAAGCTCCAGCATTTATTTCAGCATTTGATTTTAAGATCTTACTTTATTTTAAAAGACTGCTAATTTTGCTTGTACTATTATAAATTGTGTTTTGATAAAATTTCTTAAATTTGATCTTTTTTAAAATATCACATTTGAAGATTACTGTAAAATTAACAAAATATTTTCCATGTGTATACTGAGGTTGTTAGAAATATAGACTGCACATATACAATTTATAATAATTTTGAATTTTGATATTTCTGAATTTATTTTAAAAATATTTATTAAGCACTTGCTATGAGTCATATATGATGGTGGGTAATTGACATTCATCAATGTAAATTTTTAGCCTTAGACTTCACAAAGCTTACTTTGTAGGAGAGGAAATAAAGGAAATAGGCTTATTATTATACTGTAATGAATATAAAAGGAGACTTACATGGACACTAACATAAGTATTAGAAAATACATAAAGCCTGATATGAAGGAAATTTTCAAATGTGATTCTGATTTTTGATATTTTAAAAACTATATACATCAGTTATAAGATGTGGATGTTGGATATAGTGGAGGCACATGCCTATGGTGGCATATGCCCATGTTCCCAGCTACAGGGAGTCAGGAGGATCATGAGTTTAAGGCCAACCCACGCAAGAATTATCAAAATTGTATCTCAAAAATAAAACATATACAAAAGAGCAAGGGGCACTGCTCAAGATGTAGAGCACTCACTTACCTACAAAGCTAGAGACCCTGAGTTCAATCCCCAGTAACACCCCTTAATTATATTTTATTGTACCTTTTAATGCAATTAAAAATTATTATTTTAGTCATATGAATGTATAACAGGTGATAATTCAGTAATGCATGCAATGCAATGATCAAATCAGAGTAGTTAATATTTCTATCTCTGATATTTTTAAATTTTTGATTAACACGTGAAAATTAGCTGTATGTGAGATAAAATATGAAATTTCAATACATGCTTACCATATGTATTAATCAATTTAGGTCAATTAGTATTTCCCTCTCCTTATCATTACGTTGTGTTTGAAGTCCTAGAGCTCCTCTTTTCTTGTTATTCATAAAGTGCTGGTAGTTTATTATGAACTATAGTCACCCCACTGAGGAATTCCGCTGTTTTTCATTTGTTCTGTCAGTCTCTAGCAGGAAATGTGCTAGTAGGTAAATGCATACTAGAGGAAAATTTACACATTACATGTGTTTGAGTTTGGTGAAAGGATTTCTTAAATTATTTTATATTAGTCTATGGCTGCCCTTTATTCACTTGATAGTTAGGTATGCATATTAAGTATAAACAACACAGCAAATAGAAGTTACTAAAAATTAAGAATAAAAAATAAAACTTAGTTGCTACATTTCTTTATTCAGAGACAATAGTTTGGCTCTTATTGCCAGTTACTCAAAATTGTAATGAAAGGCCTATCCTGTTACATGTTTTAGCTTATAAATTGTTTATAGGTGAT